>NC_054713.1:35768919-35813919 GCF_016097555.1 Gigantopelta aegis | reverse complement strand
TCTTTAAACCTCTTAAAACTGGACATTTTACATGGTCCCAAAGGTGTCCAGTTTAGAGGGGTTTCACTGTGTGTATATATACACAATGAAACCTCTCAAGTCCAGACCCTCTGTAAACCGGAATTCCCTAAAAACCGGACGTTTCAAAGAGTCCCTTTTCAAAAACCTGGACAGAACTTAACCTCTGTAAACTGGATCCCTCTTAAAACCAGACATTTGTCTTGGTCCCATGGGTTTCCGGTTTAGAGGGGTTTCACTATATATATATATAAAACTAAATAAATAAATAAAATTATAATACAATCAGTCATGAAAAGACCCGTGGGACTGGTAGTTGCATTTTTTAACTCATCCATCAGATTTTTTACTTGCATTTAGCGAGCGAGCAAGTACTTTCTGCAGCCCTGCATAACCGCACTGCGCACAGTGAGCTTTACTCATATGACAGACATGGCTAACACCTACAAAACAGTTGGGCGGTAAAACACTTTATTTCCCTGTCTCGTCAACGACGTTCGTAATGAGTTTCCAATCCTATTACATCCCAGCATTCCAGCCAAATGTCACAGGACTGTTTAGATCCCCAAAACAATTTGCACGACCTACAATTTCTTTACCCCGTCGCTGTCATTTGATACAGGAACACAGTGGCACCAGTAAAGGCCATGTTTTATTCAAATGGATTCCTACTATTGATTTTTTTCCTTTCTGTTTTTTTATCTCCTGCCCAATCTCCCAGTGCAGAAAGCAATTAGAAGGCAATTGGCTGTCACTGAAACCTCTTGAACACAGCGGTAATATTTTCTGAAACAAATTCCTTAAAGGTACATGGTCTCCGGACAATATTTACCGTCCTCGGTGGGGTGGTTAAAGCCATCGGACATAAGACCGATAGGTACAGGGTTCGCAGCAACGGTAATATTTTCTGAAACAAATTCCTTAAAGGTACATGGTCTCCGGACAATATTTACCGTCCTCGGTGGGGTGGTTAAGCTATTGGACATAAGATAGATACAAATGTAGGTACAGGGTTCGCAGCAATGGTAATATTTTCTGAAACAAATTCCTTAAAGGTACATGGTCTCCGGACAATATTTACCGTCCTCGGTGGGGTGGTTAAGCTATTGGACATAAGATAAATAGGTACTGGGATAAGTTAGGAGTCAAAATTTATTTGGATAAAAACACATTTTAAAACAACGTCTGCTCTTATATATATGTTTATATCTGAGAAGAAACCCACTACATTTTTGTCCCATAAGCAGCAAATAATCTTTTATATGCACTTAATTCCCACAGACAGGACAGCACATACATTCTTTTGATATACCAGTTGCGGGATTCTCTGAGGTCATTCAATTATACAATGCAAGCATTTCAGGCAGACCGGCCTTGGTGGCATCATGGTTAAGCCATTGGACTACAGGCTGGTAGGTACAGGGTTCGCACCCAGAGCGAGCTTTAACGTCTCAATGGGTAGGTATAAGACCACTACACTCTCTTCTCTCTTGCTAACCACTAACCACTAAAAACTAACACACTGTCCTGGACAGATACATGTAGCCCAGATAGCTGAGGTGTGTGCCCAGGACAGTGTGCTTGAACCTTACTTGGATATATAAGCATGAAAATAAGTTGAAATGAAATGAACTTCAGGCAAGTGTTTTATTGACTAAACTACATATCCAGTCCTGTACGTATCTTGTTTACGTCCCGAGTGAAATATTTTTCAATTGTCATAAGCTTTAGCCACGAAATGGTATAGTGAATTTAATATACAATATATTACACGCAATCAATTTTCCATTATATATCACTGAACTCGTCCGACATTCAGTAATGTCATAATGCGCCAATTTCATTGTATGACAGCATCGTATAATGTCAACTTGTTACACATCCTAATTTACGTTCTAGTGGGACATAACATAATATAAACCATGATATTTTTAACCATATATGCATGATAACAATGTGTGGCATTTCTCTTTACAACTTTCTCTTTTATAACTTTCTCTTTTATTCTTCCATTACCATAGTTTGACACCCAATAGCCGATGTATTTTTCGTGCTGAGGTGTCGTTAAACATTCGTTCATTCATTCATTCATTCATTCATTCATTCATTCTCTTTTATTCTTTAAAAAAATTAAAAATATTGAGTTTATTAATGTCATAAACAAATATGGGGCCATGATTTTACAGCTGTGTTATAGGCAAATAATACCGGCCTCAGTGGCGTCGTGGTTAAGCCATCGAACATAAGGCTGGTAGGTACAGGGTTCACAGCTTGGTACCGGCTCCCAGCCAGAGCAAGTTTTAACAATTCAATGGGTAGGTCACTAGCTGTAAGACCACTACACCCTTTTCTCTCACTGACCACTGACCACTAACCACTAACCCACTGTCCTGGACAGACAGCCCAGATAGCTGAGGTGTGTATCCAGGACAGCATGCTTGAACCTTAATTGGATATAAGTATGAAAATAAGTTGAAATGAAATAAAATAGGCAAATAATTCTACATAATAATATGAATGATGTAGATACATGTACATAATTATAAATCACAACAGTACTAATAAACAAGATTACATTAAAAACAACAAAGTGAAGCTGAAGTAAACTTTGTTTTGTTTAACGACACCACTAGAGCACATTGATTGATTAATCAACGGCTATTGGATGTCAAACATGTGGTAATTCTGACACGTAGTCATCAGAGGAAATCTGCTATATTTTTCCTAATGTGGCAAGGGATCTTTTATATGCACTTTCCCACAGACAGGATAGCACATACCACAGCCTTTGATATACCAGTTGTGGTGCACTGGCTGCATGAGAAATAGCCCAATGGGCCCACCGACAGGGTAAATGGAGGAAAAGGAGGAAAAGTTAAAGAATAGAAAAAGGAAAAAGTGAATGAAAGAATGAAATAAAGAATATTTCTTTCCAAAACTTATATATATATATATAAAGATGTTAAAATAATATTGATTACTGGCAGACTAAAACAAAAATGTCATACTAATTGTAATTTTAATTTTTTAATTAGTATAATTTATTTTTACATTTATTCTGATGGAAAGAAATAAGGGAACACATCAAATTGTAGACCAAATTTAATTCAGTACTAGCGTAGTAATGTCTGTATTTCATACCAAGTTGTAATGTGGGACTGAATGTCTGTAGTGTTGAATGTGTGCCTATATGTTCTCAGTCAACTTCAGACAATGTGAATTGATTTTTCTTATTGCTGTCTGTGTGATCCTTTATTTCTTTCCATCGATATATATATATACAGTCAAACCTGTCTTAGCGGCCACCTGTATTCTGTGGTCACCTGCCTTAAGTGGTCACTTTTTTCCCTCCCAAACAATTTATAACGTAAATGCACCTGTAATAAGTGGTCACCTGTCTAACGCGGCCAGCGGCCACCCAAATCGGATCCCAAATCGCTAAAATACCTGTATTAAGCGGCCACAGTAAAGGTTTACTATTATATAAAAGGGATATTTAACAACAGCGATACGGTGCAGCAAAGAACCGATCTTCACACCTTCAGGAATACATGTACCCATTCAGTCCTGACATCTCTACTGTGTATCAATTAAGAAAGTATGGCCATGGAATGCATCTAATTGCCTCTGAGCAGGCTACACTTGACGTTTGTAGATTCACTTACTATGACAATACACCGCATGAAGTAGGAATTAAATAATTAAACGGAAAGAGAAAACAAACTTGTTGAGAACGGTTAATTTAATACATTCCAGTTGCCGTTTTTCCTGAAGGAGGCGACATGTCAAACGTTTTTATTTGTAGTAAACTGTGAAGCACGCATCCGTTAATTAGCAGTACACAAGCTAAAACACGAAACAACAACAAATGTTTTAAAGACAATATGCCGCAACCTGTAATCAGTGGCCACCTGTCTTAAGCGGCCACTTTCATGTACTCCCTTGTGTGACCACTTAAGACAGGTTTGACTGTATATCCAACTGCATGTGTTAACTATACTAGTTCCGGTATGAAGTACTGCACTGTGCTAGACTGTCTCCCATGTTTTTTGGGGTAACCGGTCAAAACCCCCTCCGGTCAAAACCCCCTCAGTCAAAACCCCCTCAGTCAAAAAACCCTCCAGTCTGTTATGTTATAAGAAATAACAAAAAATTATGCAGATACCTAAAAAAATGTAAAGTATTGGAGTTTATTCACGCTTGCATATGATATAATTTCATTGCATAGAATTTCATATAATTGCATAGGTCACAGTTCATTAGATCACATTTAGATCTACTTCCATCTGATGCAGTGTCCGATGTCTTTGAGCGTATCCTCCATTGACTTAACACCATCTCGGCGGGCTGTGCATAAATTCATGAGCTCGGATTGCAGTTTGACAGTGTTACGGCGTACACGTTTTGCTGGGGGCTCACCCGTTGTCTAGCAGTAACAGTGTGGATGCCATTGCCTGGTCTTTTCGAAGATCAAACAATTTATAAATATTGCTAATTACTATCAAGTTCTTTCATTATATTATTTTATTATTTACGGATTTTTCCAAGGCTTCCCAATTACATTAATCTCTAAGATCAAACGTGGCTCTAAGATCAAACATGGCTCTAAGATCAAACATTTAAAAAAAAAAAAAAATTCCAAGTCTATGAGTAGCTTCATTTAAAGCCTTGAAGTCTATGTCGTGTAACATACACTAAATAACAACATAACTAAATATATTTCAGATAATTATTTATAAAAAATTAAAACAATTATCTATCTATATCAACATTATACTAATTTTACCACCATAAATACAAAAAAAAATAAGAGGGTTTTTTGACCATTTGACTATTTATCGCAGGGGGTTTTGACTGGAGGGGGTTTTGACTGAGGGGGTTTTGACCGGAGGGGGTTTAGACCTGGATTTGTTTTTTTGTAGTTGAATGGCTGTTACAAACTGAAAGTTGGTACTACCGGTTAATCGACTAACCTGGTTAAATGCATATGATCAAGCTGCACCAGGGGTATGCAAATAAGTGGGTTTGACTTTATATATTTCTTTACTTTTTTCTATTTGGGTGAATTTATTTTTGAATGTACAAACATATACATGTATATAAACGCAATTTATTTATATAAAAGGTATATGGTACATTGTACTTCAATTGGTCCCATCACAAAAGTGTCCGATATTTCTGTCTAAACTTCATATCTTGTTTGATAAAGTACGGTAATAATGTCTCAACTATAGGCAAGTAAAAATTATTTTTAATGTACTGCAGTGCCAGCATAGGATTCATTTTTAATTGGCACCATCCTGCAGACAGGACAGTACATACCACAGCCTTTGTTACATCAATTGTGTAGTACTGGCTGGAATGAAAAATAGCCTGCTAGGTCTAAATACACACGTGTACAGCTGTTCACTTTATACAGGCTGCTATTGCGATCTCTGAACTAAAGAGCCCTGCAAACGTTAACCAACTAAAACCCCACTAAGTCAGCAGGAAGGAAATTTTGTTACACCAGTTGTGGAGCACTGGCTGGAACACGAAATAGCCCAATGGATCCACCGACGGGGATCAATTCTAGACCGACCGCACATCAAGCGAGTGCTTAACCACTGGGCTACATCCCGCCCCTAAAGTCAACAGAATCACAAAAAGGATCAAAGAAAGAAAGAAGTGTTTTATTTCACGACGCACTCAACACATTTTATTTACGGTTATATGGCGTCAGACATATGGTTAAGGATCACACAGATTTTGAGAGGTAACCCGCTGTCGCCACTACATGGGCTACTCTTCCGATTAGCAGCAAGGGATCTTTTATTTGCGCTTCTGACAGGCAGGATAGCACAAACCATTGCCTTTGTTGAACCAGTTATGGATCACTGGTCGGTGCAAGTGGTTTACACCTACCCATTGAGCCTTGCGGAGCACTCACTCAGGGTTTGGAGTCGGTATCTGGATTAAAAATCCCATGCCTCGACTGGGATCCGAACCCAGTACCTACCAACCTGTAGACCGATGGCCTGCCACGACGCCACCGAGGCCGGTCAAAAAGGATCAAACAACCGACCCAGTACATGCATTATAAACAAAAACCTTTAAATCAAAGAGGACACATAAAAAATCACTTCCCCCCCCCCCCCCCCCATGATCTTTACTCTAATGTACTGCAGTGCCAGCATAGGATTTTTTTTTAATAGGCACCATCCCACACAAACAGGACAGTACACACCAGTCTTTATTACATCAGTTGTGTAGCACTGACTGGAATGAAATATAGCCTGCTAGGTCTAAAATATATACACAGGCTGCTGTTGCAATCTCTGTACTATAATTTGTGACACCCAATAGCCGATGTGTATTTGTGTGCTGGGATGTCGTTAAACAATCATTCATTCATTCGTTCATTCATTCGTTCATTACCCTGCAAATGTTAACCAACAAAAACACTATTAAGTCGACAGAATCACAGAAAAGATCAAACTAATATGAATTGTAAACAAAAACTTTTAGATCAAAGACTACCCCCCCCCCAAAAAAAAAGAAGAAAAAAAAAGAAGATGTTCAAAGACTATCAAACAGAAAAAAACAAAAAACCCCACAAAAAATACACATTTTTTTCCCCTTTATGATCGTTACTTTAAAATATTGCAGTGCCAGCAAAATCTCTCAGCATTTTTATGGGAACAAACAAGCTGATTATGTCAAAGCCAATACTCCGATCACCGGAGATCTGTCCACAGGGGATCTCAAGATGTCACTAATGTACCTTTGACATGGAAAAACTTCATCTTCCAATAAAGGGAGGAAAAAAAAAAAAGAGAGTATTATTTCCCTTTTGTGTACTGGAAGTAAATGTGTCTGCAAGGGCCTCAGTGGCGCAGTGGTTAAACCATCGGACAACAGGCTGGTAGGTACAGGGTTTAACAGACCGGTACCAGCTCCAACCCAGAGCGAGTTCTTAAGGACTCAATGGGTAGGTGTAAGGCTACACTACACCCTCTTCTCTCTGACTAACCACTAACCACTAACAATTAACAACTAACCCCCTATCCTGGACAGACAGCCCAGATAGCTGAGGTGTGTGCCCAGGACAGCATGTTTGAACCTTAATTGGATATAACCACCAAAATAAGTTGAAATGAAATGAATATCTCTCAAGGTAAAATCTGGACAAACCTCATCTATCAAATATTGATAAAACATGGTGATCGTGTCATTTGTTCTAATTATAGTGGTCGATGCAAGTACATGAGTACTTTATTTTTCATAGCTTGCAATTTTTGTGCACCCCCCCCCCCCCAATTTTTTTTTTTTTTAAATCACTATGTTTGCAGATTTTTATTTCTGCACATTCTTGATTGAACTCAGAAATAAAAGTATATATTTCCAGTAATAGCTGTAATATTTTAATTGGAAGCATTATGGCATTAAGACAGTTTAAAGTTTGTTTTGTTTAACAACACCACTAGAGCACATTGATTAATTTATCATCGGCTACTGGATGTCAAACATTTGGTCATTCTGACACGTAGTCATCAGGGGAAACTGGCTACATTATACATATTATTACTGAAACCAAAATGTCGCCTATCAAACACAGATACATGTCAAACAGATGCAGCGTACATTGTGCATCGTGCAGGGATGTGAGAGGGGCTGGAACAAAAAACCTTATTGTAGCTGGGGTCCAAGGGCTGCTCAAGGGTCCCTGAAGGAAAATTGTTGTTTGCAACCCCTGGAACTGCCAAAAATTGCATTCAATGATAACAAATCTAAACTGGTTATAACTTATAATATAAGGCACACATTATAAACTTGAAACCGTGAAAACATGTAAATGAATCTTGTGTGGTCAACAGAATTGAACATCATGTTGTTGTTGTTTTTTAGACTAAATGGAAAAGCGCATTTACACATTTCTGCGTAGCTTTCACATCTCTGAGCGTGATCATAGTATTTGTTCTAATTATAGTGGTCAATACAAGACAACAGGGAAAGTCGTAATCGGCTTGTGGCGTGGAGACAAAGAATCAATCACACTGTTAAATTACACTCACAGCATTTGATGTCCGGAAAACGCAAGTCTCCCTTAAAATAACGATGTTCAAACGAAAATGAATGTTTGTTTAACAACACCTCATCACATTCTTAATCAGTAGCTATTAGGAAAGGAAAGGAATGTTTGTTTCATGATACCTCAGCACATTGTTTAACCAGTGGCTATTAGGAAAGGAAAGGAATGTTTGTTTAATGACACCTCATCACATTCTTAATCAGTAGCTATTAGGAAAGGAAAGGAATGTTTGTTTCATGATACCTCAGCACATTGTTTAACCAGTGGCTATTAGGAAAGGAAAGGAATGTTTGTTTAATGACACCTCAGCACATTCTTAATCAGTAGCTATTAGGAAAGGAAAGGAATGTTTGTTTCATGATACCTCAGCACATTGTTTAACCAGTGGCTATTAGGAAAGGAAAGGAATGTTTGTTTAATGACACCTCAGCACATTCTTAATCAGTAGCTATTAGGAAAGGAAAGGAATGTTTGTTTTATGATACCTCAGCACATTGTTTAACCAGTGGCTATTAGGAAAGGAAAGGAATGTTTGTTTAATGACACCTCAGCACATTCTTAATCAGTAGCTATTAGGAAAGGAAAGGAATGTTTGTTTAATGACACCTCAGCACATTCTTAATCAGTGGCTATTAGGAAAGGAAAGGAATGTTTGTTTTATGATACCTCAGCACATTGTTTAACCAGTGGCTATTAGGAAAGGAAAGGAATGTTTGTTTAATGACACCTCAGCACATTGTTTAACCAGTGGCTATTAGGAAAGGAAAGGAATGTTTGTTTAACGACACCTCAGCACATTGTTTAATCAGTGGCTATTAGGAAAGGAAAGGAATGTTTGTTTAACGACACCTCAGCACATTCTTAATCAGTAGCTATTAGGAAAGGAAAGGAATGTTTGTTTTATGATACCTCAGCACATTGTTTAATCAGTGGCTATTAGGAAAGGAAAGGAATGTTTGTTTCATGATACCTCAGCACATTGTTTAACCAGTGGCTATTAGGAAAGGAAAGGAATGTTTGTTTAACGACACCTCAGCACATTGTTTAATCAGTGGCTATTAGGAAAGGAAAGGAATGTTTGTTTAACGACACCTCAGCACATTCTTAATCAGTAGCTATTAGGAAAGGAAAGGAATGTTTGTTTAATGACACCTCAGCACATTCTTAATCAGTAGCTATTAGGAAAGGAAAGGAATGTTTGTTTTATGATACCTCAGCACTAAGTTTAACCAGTGGCTATTAGGAAAGGAAAGGAATGTTTGTTTAATGACACCTCAGCACATTCTTAATCAGTAGCTATTAGGAAAGGAAAGGAATGTTTGTTTTATGATACCTCAGCACATTGTTTAACCAGTGGCTATTAGGAAAGGAAAGGAATGTTTGTTTAATGACACCTCAGCACATTGTTTAACCAGTGGCTATTAGGAAAGGAAAGGAATGTTTGTTTAACGACACCTCAGCACATTCTTAATCAGTAGCTATTAGGAAAGGAAAGGAATGTTTGTTTTATGATACCTCAGCACATTGTTTAATCAGTGGCTATTAGGAAAAAAAAGGAATGTTTGTTTAATGACACCTCAGCACATTGTTTAATCAGTGGCTATTAGGAAAGGAAAGGAATGTTTGTTTAATGACACCCCAGCACATTGTTTAATCAGTGGTTATTAGGAAAGGAAAGGTGTGTGTTTAATGACACCCCAGCACATTGTTTAATCAGTGGCTATTAGGAAAGGAAAGGAAAGGAATGTTTGTTCAATGACACCTCAGCACATTGTTTAATCAGTGGCTATTAGGAAAGGAAAGGAATGTGTGTTTAATGACACCTCAGCACATTGTTTAATCAGTAGCTATTAGGAAAGGAAAGGAATGTTTATTCAATGATGGTGCCTCAGCACATTGTTTAATCAGTAGCTATTCGAAATGGGGGCAGGATTTAACTCAGTCGGTTGAGCGCTTGTCTGAGGTGTTTGTGTCACAGGATCGAACCACCTCAGTGGATCCATTCAACTGATTGAGTTTTTTTTCTCTCAATCCAACCACTGTACCACAACTGGACAAAGGCTGTGGTATGTGCTTTCCTGCTTGTGGGAAAGTGCCTATAAAAGATCACTTGCTTCTAATGAAACAATATGGTGCATTTCCTCTGATGACTACAAGTCAGAATTAACAAATGTTTGACATCGAATAGCCGATGATTAATTAATCAATGTGCTCTAGTGGTGTCGTTAAACAAAGCAGTGGTTATTAGGAAAGGTTTAGAGACATCTCAGCACATTATTTAAGCTGTGGGAAGGAACCCTTGCAGACGTTTCATTTCCCTCTATGTATAAAGAAAGCACATTTCCGTGCAGGTAAATCTCAGACAAACCTCGTCTATCAAACATTGATAAAACAAAGACGCAACATGGCGATCGCAGCATTTGTTCTAATTATAGTTGTCGACTCAAGACAAAGGAGAAACACGTAATCGGCTTGCAGCACGGTGACAAGGAATCAATCACCATTGTTAGATTACATTCCGGAAGTTTGATGTTCGTGAAACGCGAGTCATGTTATAAATAACGATGTTTGAAATCAAGAAATGCATGAAGGTTTGCTTGGTGGCACCCCAGCACATTGTTTAATCAGTGGATATTGGGGAATGGCATGTCAGCACATCAGAAAGGGAAAATTAATGTAATGACACCCCAGCACATTGTTTTATCGGTGGATGTTGCATGGCAATTGGCATGCCAGCACATTAAAAAGGGAAAATTAGTTGAACGACACCCCAGGACATTGTTTACTCAGTGGATGTTGGTGAATGGTATGCCAGCACATTAAAAAGGGAAAATTAGTTGAACGACACCCCAGGACATTGTTTAATCAGTAGATATTGGAGAATGGTATGCCAGCACATTAAAAAGGGAAAATTAGTTGAACGACACCCCAGGACATTGTTTAATCAGTAGATATTGGAGAATGGTATGCCAGCACATTAAAAAGGGAAAATTAGTTGAACGACACCCCAGGACATTGTTTACTCAGTAAATGTTGGTGAAGGGAAAATTAGTTGAACGACACCCCAGGACATTGTTTACTCAGTGGATGTTGGTGAATGGTATGCCAGCACATTAAAAAGGGAAAATTAGTTGAACGACACCGTGGATGTTGGTGAATGGTATGCCAGCACATTAAAAAGGGAAAATTAGTTGAACGACACCCCAGGACATTGTTTAATCTATGGCTATTTGGAAAGGAAAGGAATGTTTGTTTAATGACATATATCAGCACATTGTTTAATCTGCGGCTAATTAGGAAAGGAAAGTAATCTTGGCTTAATGACACCCCAGCACATTATTTATTCAGTGGCTATTAGGAAAAGAAAATAATATTTATTTAATGACACCCCAGCACATTGTTTAATCAGTGGCTATTAGGAAAGGAAAATAATATTTATTTAATGACACCCCAGCACATTGCTTAACCAGTGGGTATTGAATTGACGGACAAACATGAAACTGTATATATATATATATATATATATAATTATGTCACCTGCTGACAACATACAGGGTATATACCGGTTTCTGAAAATATTGAATCTTGAGAATTCTTGTTAGGCTTTAGAACCAGGCTAACTGATGACATAAACACATTCCATAATCACACTATATGTTTATCTCCAAATGGTTTCTACCACATAAGCAGCAAATTCTCTAGATCAATTGAAAATTATCAAAATCCTACTGGTCATTTAGTAAACATTACGGGTACTTTATTAAAGGGACAGAGCCTACTTTTTAAACACTACAGCATATTTCTCACTAAATTAGAGCAGTTTATGATCACTGAAATCAAACATATTACTTATATTTTATTGTTTAGATTATCCATTTCTGTAGAACCAATGTGTTTCTGGTCATCCTGTTGTTTCTAATACCACAAAATGCATTATTTTTTTATTTTTTTAAACGCACGTGCATCTGAGAAGTAGCGGTTATTGATTCGAGTTCTAGTCTATTTTTTTAAGGATATTTTCCGATTTTAACATCACGGACTCTTGATTCACTATGTTGTAACATTATCCAAGTGTGTTACAGGTTTGTAGATTAACTCAACTTAGTGTCCATTTTTACGAGTTGAAACTAGGGTCTGAACCTTTAAGGTGCCTATATATCCAAAAGAGGTTTAGGCAAATCTGTAAACATTATTACATCGATCCAAAGACCAACACGTATGGTGTGAAATTATTAAGAACGCTTCTGTTTCTGCCTGCAGCCACAATTTTCTTCACAAAATTACACTAATCATAGAAGTGATTAAAAACGATATATGGAAAAAGTGGAAATCTGCCAAGAAAAAACAACAAAACTGGTGCATGTCTTTGAAGAACACTAATATAAGGTTTGGAAAGGAGGGGAAAAAAGAATGTGTGTTTAAAGGGACATACTCTGGTTTTTAAACACTAAGGAATATTTTTGACTATTAGAGCCATTTTTGATAACCGAAATCATATTTTACTTATATTGTATTGTTTAGATTATCCATTTCCATACATTCAAAGTGTTTTTAGTCATCCTGGTGTTTTTAATATCACAAAATGCATTTCTCATATTTTTAAAAACGCACGTGCGTCTGAGAAGTAACAGTTATGGAGTCGAGTTTTAGTTTATTTTTAGAGAGTATTTCACCATTTCAAAGTCACAGACTTATGTTTCCCTCAATTGTAACTTTATTCAAATGTGTTACAGGTTTTTAGATGAACTAAACTTAATGGGCTGAAACTAGGATCCGTCTCTTTAATGAGTCTAATGATGCCTCAGAATATGTTAAACTAGTACGGTTACTTAGTGTCTGCAGGTCTCTGAATATATACCGGCCTCGGTGGTGTCGTGGTTAGGCCATCGGTCTACAGGCTGGTAGGTACTGGGTTCGGATCCTGTGGGAAGTGCAAATAAAAGATCCCTTGCTGCCTGTCGTAAAAGAATAGCCTATGTGGCAACAGCGGGTTTCCTCTGAAAAACAGTGTCAAAATTACTATATGTTTGACGTCCAAAAGCCGATGATAAGATAAAAAATCAATGTGCTCTAGTGGCGTCGTTAAATAAAACAAACTTTACTGAATATCTAAAACTGACATAAACCATTTCATGTCTTGAAATGGAGGCCTGCAAAACACGGAAAGCCCTAATTCAGGTCATGGTTTTTTTAAAGGGACATTCCTGAGTTTGCTGCATTGTAAGATGTTTCTGACTAATAAAATAGTTACGATTAAACTTACATATTAAATATATTTTCTTGTTTAGAATATCAGTGTCTATATATTCAATGTGTTTCTGGTCAACTTAATATTTGTAAGAAGGCCAAACTGGATTTTGTCTTCAAATAATTTTGTATGTACGAAAAAAAACCATATTTTAGGTAATAAAATGAAATTTAACCTAGTACAAATATTAGAATGATAAGAAATACATTTAATATATAGCCATTAATATTTTATGCAGAAACATATATTTGATATGTACAGTGATCCTCCTCTAAACCGGACACCCTCAGGACCAAGTAAAAAGTCCAGTTTTAAAGAGGTATCCAGTTTAGAGAGGTTCTCTTCTGTACAGATATTTAAAAAGGGACCACGAAAAGCATCCGGTTTTGAGGAAATTCTGGTTTATAGAGGGTCCGGTTTTGAGGGAATTCCAGTTTACAGAGGGTCAGGTTTTGAGGGAATTCCAGTTTACAGAGGGTCCGGTTTTGAGGGAATTCCAGTTTACAGAGGGTCCGGTTTTGAGGGAATTCCAGTTTACAGAGGGTCCGGTTTTGAGGGAATTCCAGTTTACAGAGGGTCCGGTTTTGAGGGAATTCCAGTTTACAGAGGGTCCGGTTTTGAGGGAATTCCAGTTTACAGAGGGTCCGGTTTTGAGGGAATTCCAGTTTACAGAGGGTCCGGTTTTGAGGGAATTCCAGTTTACAGAGGGTCAGGTTTTGAGGGAATTCCAGTTTACAGAGGGTCCAGTTTTGAAAAGTTTCACTGTAATTACAATCGTTAAAAAGTCTTTGTTAGTCGATAACATCTTAAAAATTGCAGCAAACTCAGGATTGTGCCTTTAAGAAACAAAAGTAAAGTTTGTTTTATTTAACGACGCCGCTAGAGCACATTGATTTTTTATCTTATTATCGGCTATTGGACGTCAAACATATAGTAATTTTGACACTGTTTTTCAGAGGAAACTCGCTGTTGCCACATAGGCTATTCTTTTACGACAGGCAGCAAGGGATCTTTTATTTGCGCTTCCCACAGGCAGGATAGAACAAACCATGGCCTTTGTTGAACCAGTTATGGATCACTGGTCGGTGCAAGTGGTTTACACCTACCCATTGAGCCTTGCGGAGCACTCACTCAGGGTTCGGAGTCAGTATCTGGATTAAAAATCCCATGCCTCGACTGGGATCCGAACCCAGTACCTACCTACCGACCGATGGCCTAACCACGATGCCACCGAGGCTGGTCCTTTAGGAAACAAATGCAGGCGTTTGGATTTCATAGAAAAGATAATTCCCGGTACCGTGTCAGTAGCGCATTGGTAAAATCACAGAACCACAATTTTGTTTCCCATGATTATTATAGGTGTACGACTATTCAACGAAAACAATATTCATGTATATATAATTATTTTTTAAAACCGAACCGAAAAAGCATTCCCATGAAATTTGAAATCCTATGGCCTGCAAATGTATGTAAAAGTTAAAGTTTGTTTTGTTTAATGACACCACTAGAGTACATTGATTAATTAATTATCAGCTATTGGATGTCAAACAGTTGGTAATTTTTACACATAGTCATCAGAGGAAACCTGCTACATGCATTTTTCCTAATGCAGCAAGGGATCTTTTATATGCACTTTTCCACAGACAGGACAACACATACCATGGCCTTTGACCAGTTGTAATGCACTGGTTGGAACGAGAAATGGATCCCAGCTTGCTACATCAGGAAAAATGTAGCAGGTTTTCTCTGATGACTATGAGTCATAATTACCAAATGTTTGACATCCAATAGCCTATAATGAATTAATCAATGTGCTCTAGTGGTGTCGCTAAACAATTTTTAATTTTGTTTCACATGAACTCTTCCAAAGACAGAACAGCACATCCTATATAGCCTTTTATGACACACCAGTGTAAGATATCGCTCATATCATAACAATCACTCAATATCTAACTGGTGTAATATTAGCGTGACGTCATCGTGACATAGATCATTTGCTGACCAAATTCGTAGAAAAATAACGTGTAGTAGGATTCAATATCTGCATACTTCTGCGTTGCGGCTTGTTTGCAATTTGTTTGTACTAAATAAAATACTAAACTAGCTTGCCTGTCATACCATTTTTATGAAACTCATAAACTGTTTTGGTATCTCACTCGCTTTCGCTCGTCAGATACCAAAACTGTTCACTCATTTCATAAAAAATGATATGGCAGGCAAGCTCATTTAGTATTCTATATTGATGTTCAAGAATTCAGCAGATTTAAATGTCATGCCAACCATAAAGTTATTTGATGTCGCTGACAGTTCCATCCATAAATGTTCATCTTGATGCAGGTTTTACAAAATCAAATATAAAACAATAATAAATAACTTCTAAAAAAAAACCACCTTTTTTTTTTCATTTTAATTGTGATGAACATCCATAGGCGCAACTATAAACCAAGTTTCATTGATCAAGGAGGTGTACTTTGTGAGGAATGGAGCTAGGAGTTAAATGCAAATGTTTATGATGCCATCACTGCCAAAAAAGTAGTTTATTACACCGCAGTGGCAGAGATAACCATGTGATATTTATCATTTCTTCACACTGTGGAATACGTCTTTTGAGAGGTTGTGACCTCTGATCAGGCAATCGACTGTGTCACATAGTACAACTGCGCATAGATCTTCATACAAAAACTGTGCACATGGCTCATAAATCAGAAAAATATTTGTTGTCAATTCCTATAATTAATGTTAGTAGGACAATTTAACCAAATATATATCTTAATAATTTTGTTTCGCCTTGAATATGTTTACAATATCGTTTGTGTAAACTTCATTGATAGATGTGTGGCATAGCAATGCAAAGTTTCATTGATAATTAGCTAAATGAAGTGATCACAACATGACGTCATTTTGCTAAATGACGTCATTTGGTAAGTGATGTCATTTTTCACGGTCTTTAATCTGTGCATTTTCATGTCTTGTTTAGTTATTTTGGAAGTCATTCTGTGTGATTTGTGTTCATTGATGTGCGGTGTAATAAATAAAATACTATACTAGTTCCCATGTGAGACTGTTTATATTGCAACTCGTGTGTTTTTAATTGTACATCACTCGCTTTCGCTCTTGATATAAACGGTCTCACACGGGAACTTGTTCAGTTTTCTCTATATCTATACCTTGCCTTTTTAAGTAAAGTTTGTTTTGTTTAACGACACCATTAGAGCACATTGATTTATTAATCATCGGCTATTGGATGTCAAACATTTGGTAATTTCAACATATAGTCCTACAGAGGAAGCCCACTACATTTTTCCATTAGTAGCAAGAGATCTTTTATAAGCACCATAAATCCCACAGGCATGATAGCACATACCACAACCTTTGATATACCAGTCGAGGAGTACTGGGTGGAACGAGAAATTGCCCCAACAGGGATCGATCTCAGACAGACTGTACATCAGGCAAACACTTTACTACTGGGCTAAGTCTCACTGAGGCCTTCTTACTCTGCAAAAGGCAAGACAGCAAGTTATGGGTTCATTAGTTCTATGCCACATCGCACGCCAAGTGAATTCTCAAAGCACTAAACTAACTGTTACACACAGTAAAGAAAACAAGGAGAACATATAATTGGTTTATGAGACGGAGCCTGGAAATCGATCGTCAATGTTGGCTTTCAGTGGTGAATTTCAACACAGTTGGGTAGAATATAACGCTGTTTAATGTCAGACTGAGATGGATGATTTAAACATTTATCTTACGTTGGTGGTGTTTTCAAACTGGTCAAGTACAGAATAACGCTGTTTAATGTCAGACTGAGATGGATAATTTAAACATTTATCTTACGTTGGTGGTGTTTTCAAACTGGTCAAGTACAGAATAACGCTGTTTAATGTCAGACTGAGATGGATGATTCAAACATTTATCTTACGTTGGTGGTGTTTTCAAACTGGTCAAGTACAGAATAACGCTGTTTAATGTCAGACTGAGATGGATGATTCAAACATTTATCTTACGTTGGTGGTGTTTTCAAACTGGTCAAGTACAGAATAACGCTGTTTAATGTCAGACTGAGATGGATAATTTAAACATTTATCTTACGTTGGTGGTGTTTTCAAACTGGTCAAGTACAGAATAACGCTGTTTAATGTCAGACTGAGATGGATGATTCAAACATTTATCTTACGTTGGTGGTGTTTTCAAACTGGTCAAGTACAGAATAACGCTGTTTAATGTCAGACTGAGATGGATAATTTAAACATTTATCTTACTTTGGTGATGTTTCAAAACTGGTCAAGAAAAATATAACAGTTTAAAGTAAAGTTTGTTTTATTTAATGACGCCACTAGAGCACATTGATTTTTCATCCTATCATCTGCTATTGGGCATCAAACATATGGTCATTCTGACACTGTTTTTTAGAGGAAACCTGCTGTCACCACATATGCTACTCTTTTACGACAGGCAGCAAGGGATCTTTTAGTTGCGCTTTCCACAGGCAGGATAGCACAAACCATGGCCTTTGTTGAACCATTTATGGATCACTGGTTGGTGCAAGTGCTTTACACCTACGCACTGAGCCTTGCGGAGCACTCACTCAGGGTTTGGAGTCCGTATCTGGATTAAAAATCCCATGCCTCGACTGAGATCTGAACCCAGTACCTACCAGCTTGTAGACCAATGGCCTAACCACGATGCCACCGAGGCCGGTAACACTGTTTAATGTCAGATGGGTAATTCAAACATTTATCTTACATTAGTGGAAGCATAATTGGTCTAGGATCGATCCCCATTGGTGGACCCATTGTGCTATTTATCTAGCCAGTGTGCCATGGCTGGCATATCAAACACTGTGGTATGTGCTGTCCTGTCTGTGGAATGGTGCTTATAAAAGATCCCTTGCTACTAATGAAAAAAATGTAGTGTGTATCCTCTCTAAGACTATACGTCAAAATTACAAAATGTTTGACATCCAATAGCTGGTGGGGCAGGACGTAGCCCAGTGGTAAAGCATTCGCTTGAATGAATGAATGAATGAATGAATGAATGTTTAACGACACCCCAACATGAAAAATACATCGGCTATTGGGTGTCAAACTATGGTAATGCAAACAAATAAGGTGATGATCAACATCAATATAAAAATTCATGATTTAAATAAAAACAGTGTAAAGGACTGTACAAGAATACAAATATCACAGATAGATACTGACTTTTACTCAAAATTTAAATTTGTGCCGTATTGGCCATTCTCAAAGAGAATGTTACACCCCTGCACCATGGTGAGGTTACAGCACACGCATTGGCATTCGCTTGATGCGCAGTCGGTCTGGGATCGAGCCCCGTCGGTGGACCCATTGGGCTATTTCACGTTCCAGCCAGTGCTCCACAACTGGTATAACAAAGGCTGTGGTATGTGCTATCCTGTCTGTGGGATGGTGCATATAAAAGATCCCTGGCTGCTAATCAAAATGAGTAGCCCATGAAGTGGTGACAGCAGGTTTCCTCTCTCAATATCTGTGTGGTCCTTAACCATTATGTCTGACGCCATATAACCATAAATAAAATGTGTTGAGTGGGTCGTTAAATAAAACAATTCCTTCCACTAGCTGATGATAAATAAATCAATGTGCTCTAGTGGTGTCATTAAACAAATCAAACTAACTTTTTTCAATATGGGTCAGTCAGGTACAACATGTTTAGTGTCAGATGGATAATTTTTCTTGAATTTTTTTTTTTTAAGTAAAAGCATAACACACAAATATAGGAAATCTTTATCAGGAAATGAAAGAAAAAGAAAATAATATTTGTTTAACACAGAAACCGGATCAGGAAGTCCATTTAAGGTTCAAGCATGCCAATCCCGGGCGCAGCCTCTGGCAATTGTCAGTGACTGTTTTCCTGGAGGGATCGGTTTAAAGGTTAACTTTATTGAAGTAAAATTAAAACCAAACAAAAAATGTTTTGCCAAGTTGTAGTCAGGAGATGACATTACGCAGCCTATGCTTTCATTCCAATTTGATAAAATATATGTTAAAAAACCTGCATTAAAATTGCTTTTTAAATAAAAGGAAAAAGAAATACTAATTAACTCTCTTGAGCAGTGATACAGTTCACATGATTTTTCTCTTGAAGAGGGACGTCAGGTAGTGTCATAGGGTTTTTACGTCGCACATTTCAGAACAAGCTGTTGTAGCACACACCTGTCATGGACGCAGGTAGTGTCATAGGGTTTTTACGTGCACATTTCAGAACAAGCTGTTGTAGCACACACCTGTCATGGACGCAGGTAGTGTCATAGGGTTTTTACGTCGCACATTTCAGAACAAGCTGTTGTAGCACACACCTGTCATGGACGCAGGTAGTGTCATAGGGTTTTTACGTGCACATTTCAGAACAAGCTGTTGTAGCACACACCTGTCATGGACGCAGGTAGTGTCATAGGGTTTTTACGTCGCACATTTCAGAACAAGCTGTTGTAGCACACACCTGTCATGGACGCAGGTAGTGTCATAGGTTTTTTACGTCGCACATTTCAGAACAAGCTGTTGTAGCACACACCTGTCATGGACGCAGGTAGTGTCATAGGTTTTTTACGTCGCACATTTCAGAACAAGCTGTTGTAGCACACACCTGTCATGGACGCAGGTAGTGTCATAGGGTTTTTACGTCGCACATTTCAGAACAAGCTGTTGTAGCACACACCTGTCATGGACGCAGGTAGTGTCATAGGGTTTTTACGTGCACATTTCAGAACAAGCTGTTGTAGCACACGCCTGTCATGGACGCAGGTAGTGTCATAGGGTTTTTACGTGCACATTTCAGAACAAGCTGTTGTAGCACACACCTGTCATGGACGCAGGTAGTGTCATAGGGTTTTTACGTGCACATTTCAGAACAAGCTGTTGTAGCACACACCTGTCATGGACGCAGGTAGTGTCATAGGGTTTTTACGTGCACATTTCAGAACAAGCTGTTGTTGTAGCACACACCTGTCATGGACGCAGGTAGTGTCATAGGGTTTTTACGTCGCACATTTCAGAACAAGCTGTTGTAGCACACACCTGTCATGGACGCAGGTAGTGTCATAGGGTTTTTACGTCGCACATTTCAGAACAAACTGTTGTAGCACACACCTGTCATGGACGCAGGTAGTGTAATAGGGTTTTTACGTCGCACATTTCAGAACAAGCTGTTGTAGCACACACCTGTCATGGACGCAGGTAGTGTCATAGGGTTTTTACGTGCACATTTCAGAACAAGCTGTTGTAGCACACACCTGTCATGGACGCAGGTAGTGTCATAGGGTTTTTACGTGCACATTTCAGAACAAGCTGTTGTAGCACACACCTGTCATGGACGCAGGTAGTGTCATAGGGATTTAACGTGCACATTCAGAACAAGCTGTTGTAGCACACGCCTGTCATGGACGCAGGTAGTGTCATAGGGATTTAACGTGCACATTCAGAACAAGCTGTTGTAGCACACGCCTGTCATGGACGCAGGTAGTGTCATAGGGATTTAACGTGCACATTCAGAACAAGCTGTTGTAGCACACGCCTGTCATGGACGCAGGTAGTGTCATAGGGATTTAACGTGCACATTCAGAACAAGCTGTTGTAGCACACGCCTGTCATGGACGCAGGTAGTGTCATAGGGATTTAACGTGCACATTCAGAACAAGCTGTTGTAGCACACGCCTGTCATGGACGCAGGTAGTGTCATAGGGTTTTTACGTGCACATTTCAGAACAAGCTGTTGTAGCACACGCCTGTCATGGACGCAGGTGTTGACTTTCACCGGCTCCTCTGTTCAGGACAGGAACAAAAGAGGGACATTCAAATGACATCACATATAAAGTGTCCTTGTTTTCGGATAAAGTTCAGAATGTTTAGCATTGGTATTCTGCAAGACACTTTGCAGCGTTTTAGTGAAAGCAAAAGTAGGAATGCAAAATATACAGTAAAATATATTGAAACAATATACAGAACATAATTCATAGAGATTATTATACAAGCTTGTATGTCGTACTGATTTTATGAAACGAGTGTCAGGATTGTTGTATTACCCGAGCGAGAGTGAGAGTATAATACATGAATCCTGACACTCATTTCGTAAAATCAGTACGACTCACATGCAAGTGTAATAATTTCTTTATTATCCATATTGTTATTGTTGTTTTCCTTATTATTGACAAGACCCAATTCAAAATGTTTCAGCCATAACTAGAAGGAGACGACGAAATGACGTCATATTTCAAATGCGCAGTCTGAGCTAGGACTGGAGAAGCAACATCAGGTCATGACGTCACTTGCAATTGTTATTACATGTGTGCTTCATATGATTATTATTAACTCGGTTATGTTGAACCATATGGATAATAAATAATTGTATTATAATCGCAACTCTGCACATTTTATACTGTGGCTATATTGAGTATCTATTTTTGTTATTTTCTCCATGTACATGTACTGACATCTCAGTAGATACTACAGTCTTTGATATACCAGTTGTGGAGCACTGGTTGTTGGAATGGGAAAATTCACTGATGGGGATTGATCCTACTGCACCTCAGGTAACACCCTACCACTGACCATGGGGGCAAGAGCTAGCTCAGTTGGTAGAGTTCCCACATGAGCTGCTGTGGTCACAGGATCAAACCTTTGTGTTGGACTCATTCTCCGATTGGGATGTTTCACTACCAGGGCCCAATTTCACAAAACATCGTAAGCCTGTTTTGCACGTAAATGTAAATCTACAACTAAACCACAATTTTTATTATTATTATAGTACAACAAATATAGTTTAAAATACACATATTTCCTTTTCTTTTGTCCTTAAAATGCTCCATCTTCTGTAATGATGTAATAGATGTCAAACACATATAAATGTATGACCGGTATAATTGCTAGTTGCAGACGTAAACTTACAATGTTTTGTGAAATAGGCCCCTGTGTCCTTAGTAGTAAGGGATCTTTTTTATGTACTTTCTCACAGACAGGATAGCACATACTACAGCCTTTGATATACCAATTGTAGGGCACTGTATGGTTGGGGCATGAAAGAGTTGTGAATATTCAGGAAATTCACTGTATTTAAGTTATTGTAGAGCTTAAAGTTTCAGTAATTTTGAGGTGAAATACTTTTGTGTTCAGCAAGTTTCTAGTTACTCTGGGCATGATTATTTTGGACACAACTTTTATTGTCTTGCATTATAAAACCTTGCCATGGTGTGTGCCCATAGGAAAGTGCTTTAAAAAGATTCCTTGTTGTTTAAATTAACCTATGTAGTGGCAGCATCTCTCTCTATTCCTCTCCCTCGCTCCTTCTCTCCCTCCCTCCCTCTCTCTCCCTCTCTCCCTGTCTGTCTGTCTCTCTCTGTCTCTCCTTCCCTCCCCCTCTCTCTCTCTCTCCCTCCCTCCCACTCTCTCTCACTCACTTTAAAAAGATTCCTTGTTGTTTAAATTAACCTATGTAGTGGCAGCATTTCTCTCTCCCTCTCCCTCACTCCTTCTCTCCCTCCCTCCCTCTCTCTCCCCTCTTTCTCTCTCCCTCTCTGTCTCTCTCTCTCTCTGTCTCTCCCTCCCTCCCTCCCTCCCCCTCTCTTTCTCTCTCTCTCTCTCTCTCTCTCTCACTCTCACTCACTCACTTACCCACTCCCTCCCTCCCACTCTCTCTCTCACTCACTCACTCACTCACTCCCCTCTCTCTCTCTCATCTCTCTCTCTCTCTCCCTCTCTCTCCCCCCCTCCCTCTCTCTCTCTCTCTCTCTCTCTCACTCACTCACTCACTCACTCACTCACTCACTCACTCACTCACTCACTCACTCACTCTCGCTTTCTTGATCAATCGATCTCTCGACCCCAAATTGTCAAAGTTTAAATCTACTGAGATGTTTTTAAACATATTCATAGAACTTTTCTTTTCCTTTGAAACAAACATTGGACTGGTAATGAGGTTTTCAAAACTTTTTTTACTCCCTAGCTTAATTAAACTGCCAATATCAATTCCGCTTGATTTTCAGTCGAGATCAGAAGTTGGTTAATGAGAAATGCAGATTTCAGTTGACATTCTAACATGGCGTGTTTGAAATGTGAACTGCGCTTGAACTTGTTGACAAGAAATTGGTTGTAAACATTTTACAAGATGAGGACAAACAAACCAATTCTTTGTCTTTGTGGAGAAGGTAATTCAACAAATTTTGTTTAACACCTCTAGAGCACATTGGTTTATTAATCATCGGCTATTGGATGTCAAACATTTGGTAATTTTTACATATAGTCTTAGAGCGGAAACGCTACATGTTTCCATTAGTAACAAGGAATCTTTTATATGCACCATCCCACAAACAGGATAACACATACCACAGTCGTGGTGCACTGGCTGGAACGAGAAATAGCCCAAATGGGCCCACTGACGGGGATCGATCCCAGACCGACCACGCATCAATCGAACACTTTACCATTGGGCTACATTCCGCCTCCTTAATCTGGACTACAGGGTCCTAAACTTCATACAATTTGGGTGTGGAACTATATGTAGGTTAATTAACGATGATTCACATTATATCCCCAACAAACAGCATACCGCATACCAGCCCATTTTGTTCTAAAAATTTGAAGTTATATTTGCAACATGAATATTTAACTGTTAAATTATTGATTGCAGTATAACCAGCCAGAGAGTTGTAGCGAGTGCTTTACCACTGATATATGTCGCGCCACCCACCCCTCTGGTCGCGCCACCCACCCCTCATGGTCGCATCACCCACCCCTCATCATCCCACCACCCACCCCTCATCGTTGCGCCACCCACCCCTCATGGTCGCGCTACCCACCCCTCATGGTCGCGCCACCCACCCCTCATCTTCCCGCCACCCACCCCTCATGGTCGCACCACCCACCCCTCATGGTCGCGCCACCCACCCCTCATGGTCCCACCACCCACTCCTCATCGTCCCACCACCCACCCCTCATGGTCACGCCACCCACCCCTCATGGTCACGCCACCCACCCCTCATGGTCCCACCACCCACCCCTCATGGTCCCACCACCAACCCCTCATCGTCCCACCATCCAACACTCATCGGGGTAGGATAAAAAATTTACCTGCTATTTACCTGTTATTACCAGCCATGGAGATGTGATTAAGACAATTTAAAGGCACATTCCTGAGTTTGCTGCAATTTTTAAGATGTTATCGACGAACAGAAACTTTTTAACGATTGTAATTACATATCAAATATATTTTTCTGCATAAAATATTAGACCCTGTATATTCAATGTGTTTCCGGTCATCTTAATATTTGTAAGAAGCCCAAACTGGAATTTGTCTTCAAATAATTTCATACTTAACGTATGAAATTATTTCAAGACAAATTTCAGTTTGTGCTTCTTACAAATATTAAGACACCCGGAAACACATTGAATATACAGACATATACAGATATTCTAAACAAATATTTAATATGTAAGTTTAATCATAGAAATATTTTATTAGTCGGAAACATTTTACAATGCAGCAAACTCGGGAATGTCCCTTTAAGGCTAGTTGTAAGGTACTGAGTTCATATCCCGGTACCGGCTCTCACCCAGAGTGAATGGTAGTGGTTCAGACAGTTTAAGGCCATTACTTTTTTCTTTTTTTTAAATTCGTTTTCATTTAATGACACAACTAGAGCACACTGATTAATTAATCATTAGCTATTAGATGTCAGAGGAAACCCAGTACATTTTTCCTGATGCAGTAAGGGATTTTTTATATGCAGTTTCCCACAGACAGAAAAAAAAACATACCACGGCCTTTGACCAGTTACGATGCACTGAAATAGCCCAATGAGCCCACTGACGGGAATCGATCCTAAACCGACCACACATCAGGCAAGTGCTTTACCACTGGGCTACGTCTCACCCAGACAATGAAGGACTGCAATGGTTAAGCTATTTAGTTTAAGGCTGATATGTTTGTGTGTGCGGCTGGGTTTGAATTCCACAAACCTGTTCCATTACTTGGTGCAAGGTCCCCAGGGCATTAGATCTCACTAATTTGGGCACAGTCTTCAGAGGAAACCCGCTACATTTTCCAATTAGTAGCAGGGAATCTTTTATAGTTTTGTTAGTCTGTTCTGCGAATACTATAGAGAGTTCCTTTCAGCACACAGTGTTACATGTAGTAACGTTGTTAGCGGCTTCTGTTCTGCTATGAATATTCCAAACTGCATTTCAAGAAATTGTAATCTAATTAAAGGTCAATGTTTCAATTGTTTTCAGGTCAAATGTTTTGAGGTTGGCAAGTTTGTACTTAATTTGATTGTGATTATTTTGTGCATACATATTTACAGTGTTTCTGCCAGAAAGAAATATTTGGATATGGTGCTATGGAATTAAAAAGAAGAAGAAAGCAATGTTTTATTTACCGACGCACTCAACACCTTTTATTTATGGTTATATGGCGTCGGACATATGGTTAAGGACCAGACACATATTGACGGAGGAAACCCACTGTTGCCACTTCATGGGCTACTCTTTTCGATTAGCAGCAAGGGAACTTTTATATGCACCATCCCACAGACAGGATAGTACATACCACGGCCTTTGTTACACCAGTTGTGGAGCACTGGCTGGAATGAGAAATAGCCCGATGGGGCGACCGATGGGGATCGAGTACTTAATTTGAATGTGATTATTTTGTGCATGCATATTTAATTTTTGGGTATAATGTTCATCATCTTAACTTTAGTGCATATATGTATATATGCCATGTACTACAGGTATATATACATGTACTACAGGTAGTACTGAACCAAATAACATCCGACAAAGAAAGTCCAGTACTGTAATAATTAATGTACCATATATCTTCACCAATAAGTCGAATTTTTTTCACCCAAAAATTATTTTATAACTTGGGGGGGTCAACTTATAAGAGGGTAAACAAATTTCACCAAAAAATATTACTGTTTTGGGGATTATTTTACAAGTTTTATTGTTGAAGTATGCCATGTATTTATACTCAAATATGTTAATTTGACACATTTATTTTTTATAACCTATTTATTTTGGCATTAGAACGGTTTTGGTTATGCGAAAAGGCGTGCGATCTCACTCACATGCCAAGACAGCAGTCCACTTAGTTAAATTAAGTCATCACTAATAGCAAAAATGTAAACAATACTAACTACCTGTTGCCTGAGTTTATTTTGAAATCTGGTCACTGGCATTAATGGTTGTTCAAACAATGTTTTGTCGGTGATTAACTTCATGAATATTACTGAGCTTTCCCTTAAAATAGACTGATCTCTGCAGTTCACTAGAGCAATAGGGACACACATCATTTGGTACAAAAACCAGTGTACTTTCCAAAGTTATCCTCCTGACATGTATTAATATGGCGGCAAAACGTGATACTTTCAGTTTTATCGTAGTGATCTGTTGTCAGTGTTTATAAATAAAGTGGTTGTCTGTGCACAAAACCATCTGTACAGTACTATACAGTAACAGTCAAACAGCTTTCACTCTCTACTAAAGGAATATTTAGTTTTGATGCTATGTAATAATGATAGTTTGATTGGAATAGTCTGATTATATTGCGATGTACAAAACGTGAAAAAACAAAGTTTGTAAAATAATTTTCTTTTGTTCAAATATTGTACATTATTGTTCTCATGTGCTGAAAATAAGAAATACTTCAATATTTGTAAGTTGTTTTTCATGGGTCGACTTATAAAAAAAAAAAGTTTTCAGGGCTTGAAATTAGGGACTCGACTTATAACCGAGATCGACTTACAGGTGAAGATATACGGTACTAATTTTGGAACATTATTTAGTAATGTTAAAGTAATTGCCCGAGAATCGATCTAAGACTGACTGTGCACCAGGCAAGTGCTAGCTTTACCACAGGGCCATGTCCTAACCCACAGACACTGAGACAAACAAAGTGTGGTACTGTAATGTGTCACATGAACTCTAAAGTGGGTTCCAACTGGGAGGGCGAAGTGAAGATGATTTGATAATTCTGGTGCAAGTGCCCCGTGTGGTATTGATCGGTGACTGGGGAAAGATGGACTGCAGGCTAGAGGTGCTGGCTTATTGACAGCGAGAGAGACGGATAATCTCACATCACAGCGACTAATCAGTTCTAACTTTCACACACACACACACACACACACACACACACACACACACACACACACACACACACACATAAAGGAAAGGAATGTGTGGAGGGGTTTTGCCAGATCTCGAGGGTATGAAGCAACAGTCTACGTTAACTTTTCCATCTTGGAGCCAGATGACGCCTATTCTTCTATTTTTTATATAAACAGTATGAAACGTTTTAGTCACCAAATGAAATGCTGCAATGTAGAGATCTGCGAAAGGTAAAATTACAAACCCTAACATCTTGGAAATTAATATATATATCATGTACATATATTTTAAATTTTTATAAAGATTACAGTTAGAAGGAAGGAAGGAAGGAAGGAAGGAAGGAAGGAAATGTTTTATTTAACGACGCACTCAACACATTTTATTTACGGTTATATGGCATCGGACATATGGTTAAGGACCACATAGATATTGAGAAAGGAAACCCACTGTCGCCACTTCATGGGCTACTCTTTTCGATTAACAGCAAGAGATCTTTTATATACACCATCCCACAGACAGGGTAACACACATACCACGACCTTTGATATACCAGTCGTGGTGCACTGGCTGGAGTGAGAAATAGCCCAATGGGCCCACCAACAGGAATTGATCCCAGGCCAACTGGTATATCAAAGGCTATGGTATGTGCTATTCTGTCTGTAGAATGGTGCATACAAGTCCCTTGCTACTAATGGCAAATGTAATGGGTGTCCTCTTTAAGACTATATTATACATGTATGTCAAAATTACCAAATGTTTCACAGCTAATAAATCAATGTGCTCTAGTGGTGTCGTTAAACAAAACAAACTTTAACTTTTTGCATGGCTCCAGGGCTTTAGATCTCAGTAAACCGGCCTTGGTGGCATCGTGGTTAGGTCATTAGTCTACAGGCTGGTAGGTAATGGGTTCGGATCCCAGTCGAGGAATGGGATTTTTAATCCAAATACCGATTCCAAACCCTGAGTGAGTGCTCCGCAAGGCTCAATGGGTAGGTGTAAACCACTTGCACCGACCAGTGATCCATAACTGGTTCAACAAAGGCCATGGTTTGTGCTATCCTGCCTGTGGGAAGCGCAAATAAAAGATCCCCTTGCTGCCTGTCATAAAAGAGTAGCCTATGTGGTGACAGCGGGTTTCCTCTAAAACAGTGTCAGAATGACCATATGTTTGACGTTTGCTCTAGTGGCGTTGTTAAATAAAACAAACTTTACTTTTAGATCTCAGTAATTTGAGCCACAGCAATGACATTTACAAAGTAATCTTACCCGTATACTTTAACAGCTGTTGAAGTGCTGTGGATCTTAGGAATTGGATTTCACGTTAATTTAATCTAATAAAAGTATATAACATTAGATTAAAATAGCATTTCTGTGGTTTTGTGATGAAGTGTTTTGACATCAGCATGTTTGTACTTAATGTGGGCGTCATTGTTTTGGGTACAATGTTCATGACAGTGACTTTGGTGCAATCTAAAGTCATGGATATATCAAAACAAAGCAAAAGCAATATTTTTAATGACACCTCAGCACATTTTAAACTATAGCTATTTGATGAAAGAAAGAAAGAAAGAAAGAAAGAAAGAAAGAAATGTTTTATTTACGGTTATATGGCATCAGACATATGGTTAAGGACCACACAGATTTTGAGAGGAAACCCGCTGTCGCCACTACATGGGCTACTCTTTCCGATTAGCAGCAAGGGATCTTTTATTTGCGCTTCCCACAGGCAGGATAGCACAAACATGGCCTTTGTTGAACCAGTTATGGATCACAGGTCGGTGCAAGTGGTTTACACCTACCCATTGAGGCTTGCGGAGCTTGATGAAAGAGAGAGACAGAGATACACATAAATAAAGAGAGAAAAAGAGAAAAAGAGAGAGAGAGAGAGAGAGAGAGAGAGAGAGAGAGAGAGAGAGAGAGAGAGAGAGAGAGAGAGAGAGAGAGAGAGAGAGAGAGAGAGAGGGAGGGAGGGAGGGACAGGGAGATAGAGAGAAAAAGATAGAGATAGACTGAGACAAAGACAGAGAGAAAAAAAAGTGAGAGAAAGAGAGAAAAAGAGGGGAAAGGACAGAGAGACAGACAGTGATTGATTTTGAGACAGAGACAGATAGATAAAGAGTGAGATAAAGAGAGAGAACGAGAGAGAAGAGAGAGAAGGGGAGAGAGAGTCAGAGACAGACAGATAGACAGACAGAGAGAGATGGAGACTGACTTGCTTGGAATGCTTGCACTGGCCTGTGATTGCTATAGAGCAGACATGACGTGCAGTGAATGCTAGATCATGCATCAAAATTCAACAGGTATGACTGGTGTGAAGCAAGCATTGTTTCCGTGCTGACATCCAATTAAGGTTCAAGCACGTTGTTCTGGGCACACAGCTATTTGGACTGTCTGTCCAGGACAGTGGATTAATTGTTATTGGTTATAGTGAGAGAGAAGTCAGATTAGTTGTCATGTACATCGAGTTGTCAAGCTCACTCTGGGTAGGAGCCGGTACCACGATGAGAACCCAGTACCTAATGGCCTTATTTCCGATGACTTAACCACTGCATCACTGAGACTGGGACCGGCCTAGGTGGCGTCGTGGTTAGGCCATCGGTCTACAGGCTGGTAGGTACTGGGTTCGGATCCCAGTCGAGGCATGGGATTTTTAATCCAGATACAGACTCCAAACCCTGAGTGAGTGCTCCGCAAGGCTCAATGGGTAGGTGTAAACCACTTGCACCGACCAGTGATCCATAACTGGTTCAACAAAGGCCATTGTTTGTGCTATTCTGCCTGTGGAAAGTGCTAATAAAAGATCCCTTGCTGCTAATCAGAAAGAGTAGCCCATGTAGTGGTGACAGCGGGTTTCCTCTCCAAATCTGTGTGGTCCTTAACCATATGTCTCATGCCATATATCCGTAAATAAAATGTGTTGAGTGCGTCGTTAAATAAAACATTTCTTTCTTCTTTTTTTTCACTGAGACCGGCTGCAAGCATTACCCTAATTTACACTCTGTATGGTTCATTAACTAATGATGTTTGGTGAGGTGTGATACACATAATTTGTGTTATCACTTGGAAACTACATTTTATTTATAGACTTGCTTAAAAGTATTTCACAGAACTTTCCATCATCTAAGTGGTAGATCTTATTTATGGACTGAATCTGAAGTGTTTACAGCAGGCCCTGATGTGGAGCTTTCCTTGGTCAAAAGTCAGCTCAAGTCACCGAGTTATTAACAGTAGTCAGAAGTCAAAGTTGCGATAAATTTCGGACCTAATCCGATTGCAAAAACAAAATCACACAACAGACATCAAGACATCAAGTGCAAGGCTCAAACTTAATGACTGCACCAGCGGCAATTGCCGTCATTGAGATATAAATTGCCGTAGGTTAGGAGCACTGGTTTTGTGCCTGTCGATAAATCTCCCCAATAATAGCAAAATGTATACATCTCATGTTGAAGAAGAAGAAGGAAATGTTTTATTTAACAACGCACTCAACACATTTTATTTAAGGTAATATGGTGTCGGACATATGGTTAAGGACCACACAGATATTGAGAGAGGAAACCCGCTGTCGCCACTTCATAGGCTACTCTTTTCGATTAGCAGAAAGGGATCTTTTATATGCACCATCCCACAGACAGAATAACACATACCACAGCCTTTGATATACCAGTGGTGCACTGGCTGGAGCGAGAAATAGCCCAATGGGCCCACTGACAAGGATCAAACCCAGACCGACTGTGCATCAAGTGAATGCTGTACCACAGGGCTACATCCCGCCCCTACATCTCATGTTGATGCCAGCACATTTAAAATATGTCTACATACAGCAAACTGGCCTCGGTGGCGTCGTGGTTAGGCCATCGGTCTACAGGCTGGTAGGTACTGGGTTCGGATCCCAGTCGAGGCATGGGATTTTTAATCCAGATACCGATTCCAAATCCTGAATGAGTGCTCCGCAAGGCTCAATGGGTAGGTGTAAACCACTTGCACTGACCAGTGATCCATAACTGGTTCAACAAAGGCCATGGTTTGTGCTATCCTGCCTGTGGGAAGCGCAAATAAAAGATCCCTTGCTGCTAATCGGAAAGAGTAGCCCATGAAGTGGCGACAGCGGGTTTCCTCTCAAAATCTGTGTGGTCTTTAACCATATATCTGACGTCATATAACCGTAAATAAAATGTGTTGAGTGTGTCGTTAAATAAAACATTTCTTTCTTTCTTTCTTTACATAGAGCAAAATAACCTTTCAGTCATGTTTATTTGCTGCAAAAGTCACTTTTAAAAATATTGACATAGGCAGGGTCAAACTTGCCATCGGTGGGCCATTTCACCCATGATGGAAATTTTTAAAAACAGTTGTCGTGGGAGACAAATTCTTAAATTCGACTCCTGTAAGTGTTATAGCTTGTTTGTTCAATGTTTTACTTTTGTACCAGACATCAAGGAAAGAAATGTTTTATTTAACGACGCACTCAACACATTTTTATTTACGGTTATATGGCGTCGGACATATGGTTAAGGACCACACAGATATTGAGAGAGGAAACCCACTGTTGCCACTTCATGGACTACTCTTTTTGATTAGTAGTATGGGATCTTTTATATGCACCATCTCACAGACAGGATAATGCATACCATGACCTTTGTTATACCAGTTGTAGAGCACTGGCTGGAATGAGAAACAGCCCAATGGGCCCACCGATGGGGATCGATCTATCGATTCCCTAGATCGATCGTGCATCAGACTGTATCACTGAGCTACGTCCCACTTCGCACCAGACATCAGGAAGGAAATGTTTTATTTAACGACGCACTCAACACATTTTATTTACGGATATATGGTGTTAGACATATGGTTAAGGACCATACAGATATTGAGAGAGGAAACCCACTGTCGCCGCTACATGGGCTACTCTTGTTGTTCTGTTTGCAGTGACCAGCTAATCATTATTTAGTTCTTGGCCAGAATCATTTCAGTATTGCCAGAAATAAATACCAATTATTAATTTTATTTTAACATATAACAATCACATATTAATTACTAAATACTATTGCATTATTAATGAAAATATTCAATTGTTTTGATTAAATTTTATTACTGGAAGAAGGCATCTGAGAAATGAAAATGTGTGTAAACCATTATAAGGAATTTTCAAAAATAAATTCAGGTATACATGTAACCCATTTTATTCTTGTGTAAGATGTCAAAACCACAAGTTTGTAATTCTGACATATAGTCTTAATAGAGGAAACCCGCTACATTTTTCCATGAGTACAAGGGATCTTTTATATGCATAATCCCACAGACAGGATAGCACATACCACAACCTTTGATGTACCAGTTGTGGTGCATGTAGTGACTGGAACGAGAAACAGCCCAATGGTTCCGCCGACGGGGATCGATCCTAGACCGACTGTACATCAGGCAAGTGCTTTACCACTGGGCTATATCCCGCCCCCACCATTAATAGAAGTTTCAAAAATAAATTCAGGTAACTCATTTTGTTCTTGTGTAAGATGTCAAAACGATGTAAATTGTAAATTTAATGCACAAACGAAAAAGGAGTTTCGCAAAACTAGATGTGCACAAGTGATGAATGAATCAAACTATCATTCTCCCCATTTTCAGAGGCCTGTAGAAGACATACTACATTGAAACCCCCCTAAACCGGACACCCTTGGGACCAAGCAAAAAGTCTGGTTTGTAGAGGTATCTGGTTTAGAGAGGTTCTCTTCTGTACATATATTTATAAAGGGGGCAGCGAAAATCATCCGGTTTTGAGGGAATTCCGGTTTACAGAGGGTCTGGTTTTAAGAGGTTTCACTGTAGTTGATAATGAAATATTACGAATAATTCAAACCAAGAGTAGAATTCGGAACCTTTCTGAATTAACACAGAACATAAGAAAACATTACGACATGTATCAATAAATGTTCACTTAATAACCTAATTTTTATCAAACTTCTTCCCGTTCTCCTGGTAAGGCAAAAACTCCTTCTCCTACTTTTTCAATTCCACGTGGTGATAAAGTTAACATTTGTCTTCTTTAACGACATCACTAAAACACATTGATTTATTAATCATTGGTCATTGGATGTCAGACATTTGATCATTCTAACAGAGTCTTCTGAGAAAACTCGCTACATTTTTCATTGGATGTCAGACATTTGATCATTCTAACAGTCTTTTGAGAAAACTCGTTACATTTTTCATTGGATGTCAGACATTTGATCATTCTAACACAATCTTCTGAGAAAACTCGCTACATTTTTCATTGGATGTCAGACATTTGATCATTCTAACACAATCTTCTGAGAAAACTCGTTACATTTTTCATTGGATGTCAGACATTTGATCATTCTAACACAATCTTCTGAGAAAACTCGCTACATTTTTCCATTAGTAGCTAAGGATCTTTTACATGCACCATCCCACAGACAATATAACAAATATTACACCTTTTGATACACCAGATGAAGTGCACTGGCTGGAGCTTGAAATAGCCCAATGGGCCCACCAACGGGGATCGATCCCAGACTGACTGCACATCAAGCGAGTGCTTTACCACTCGGCCACGTCCCACCCCCACTGGCTATTAAATGTCAGACATTTGACAATTCCAACACAATCTTCTGAGAAAACTCACTATATTTTTCCATTAGTAGCTAGATATCTTTTACATGCACCATCCCACAGACAGGATAACACCCCCACCGGCTATTAAATGTCAGACATTTAACAATTCCAACCCAATCTTCTGAGAAAACTTACTACATTTTTTCATTAGTAGCCAGGGATCTTTTATATGCACTTTTCAACAGACAGGACAGCTCATCCCTTGGCCTTTGATATACCAGACATGTGGCACTGGCTGGGATTGTGTGTGTGTGTGTGTGTGTGTGTGTGTGTGTGTGTTAAAAAAAAAACAATCAGAGAGTTGGTCCACTGGGGGAAGTTCAATCCACCAAAACAATTACTTTGTAATATCTTTACAGATTGAGCTAGATCCCCCCCTATCAAGTTACGTGGACTGAGCTAGACCCCCCCCCCCCCCCCCCCCTATCAAGTTACATAGATGTAGAGGATAATAAACAAGTTACCGGTTATTACCAAATTTACGTCCCCAGTGAAATACACTTTTACATTTGCAAATTATTTCGCGGGGGACATAAATTTAATAATAACTGGTACCGAGTTTGTTATTCTATTTGTATCTCAGGGTTTTTTTCTTTTCTAAAAGCCTTTTATTTTGTTTATATTCATACAAGAACATGTATATAGAAATTATGCACTTTGATTGAATACTGTTTTGAGCATTGCTATAATTTCATGTTTTATTCATGTTCACAGACAATTTGTTGAAAAAGCAAAAGTTCTAATTACTTGTATTCTGTTAAAACAAAATTGGTAATGTTCACAGACATTTTTTGAAAAACCAAAGTTCTAATTACTTGTATTCTGTTAAAAAAATCAGTAATGAATTGTATTAAAAATTATATTTTATTACAAATTTAACAGTAAAAATTTGAATGATGCATATGCAAATTCTCTAAACTAAACGACGCCATTGTGTATGTTTGCCAAATCATGATGATGTCATACTTATTACCAACAAACATCATTGGCTTGTAAGCGCAAAATTGTCCAATAATATTGTATAATATATATAATAATTTCTCACTGAGAAAATTGAAAGGCGTAAATGCAAATTCTTTGAACTATGTGACGTCATTGTGTATGTATAATCGTAATGACATCATATTTATAGTATCAACAAAAATCATTGGCTTGTCAGTGCAAAATTATCAAATAATATTGTATGTTACACCAAAGCATAATAATGCCTCACTCTTTAAAACTATGTGACATCATTCAGTATGTCTGCCAAACAGTGATGACATTATATTTAGTATCAACAAATATCATTGGCTTGTCAGTGTAAAATTGTCCAATAATATTTTATGTTACACCAAAGCATAATAATTTTTCACTCTTTAAAACAACATGATATCATTGAGTATGTTTGCCAAACAGTGATGACATCATATTTAGTATTAACAAATTAATATCATTGGCTTGTAAGCACAAAATCGTCCAGTATTATTTTATGTTATACCAATTTTGTAAAGAATAATAATTTTTCACTCTTTAAAACAACATGGCATCATTGTGTATGTTTGCCAAATCATGATGACCTCATCAAAGTCATTGGTTTGTAAGTACAGAATCATCAAATAAAACTGTACGTAACACCACTGTATAATGAAAAAATTACGTTTTTTATTTCCCCGGTTATGAAAAATTTAGTTTTGTTTAACAACACCTCTTGAGCACATTGATTTATTAATTATTGGCTACTGGATGTCAAAGATTTGTTCCCTGGTTATGAATAAACCACTGATAATATACTTACCGGTTTCCTCCAAACAGTGATAACAAAGAAGCCATGTTTGTAAATCAGAATAATAACCCTCACAGTACTGACAGTGTCACAGTCTTTTTACATCTCTCACAGAACCACTTAATGAAAAGCCTGTCAACTTGAAAAGCCCGTTAACTCAGAAAGCCCGTCAATTCGGATGATGAAGTCTTACATGCAGTAGCACAATGTCTGATTTGGGGCAACAATACAGCTTTAAAATCTTTACATCAGAAATAGCAATGTCAAAGCTTGAATGCTTTAAAAGACAACGGTATTAGGATGGTAATGCCAACTTGACAGCAGTAATATGGATTCAGCACAACAAAGTCTTGGTACCTTAAGTCCAAAATTATAGAATTATCATGGATTTAAAACAACAAACACTTGGTGATGTAGGTTCAACATCATAGCATTAGCTTGATTCAAACAATGAAGACTTAGGTGCTGTAATGCCAACTTCACAACATTAACATGGATTTAAACAATGAAGTCTTGAAACTGTAATTTCATCTTCAAAGCACTGACATGGATTTAAACAAAGAAGTCTCTATACCGCAATGCCAACTTCAAAGCATTAACATGGATTTAAACAACGAAGTCTTGATACAGTAACACCAATGTCATAACATTGGCATGGATTTAAACAACGCAGTCTCGGTACTATAACATCAATGTCATGGAATTAACATGGATTTAAACAACGAAGTCTTCTGCAATGCCAACTTCAAAGCATTAACATGGATTTAAACAACGAAGTCTTGATACGGTAACACCAACATCCTGGAATTAACATGGAATTTACACAATGACGTCTTGGTACAGTAATGCTACATGTAACTTCACAGCATTAATATGGATTTAAACAATGATGTCTCGGTACTGCAATGCTAACTTCACAGCATTATAATGCTGACTTGCATGAAACAACCAAGTCTTGAGTATATTAACTCCAGTCTCACTGCATTAACGATGATTTATATGGCCAAGTATCTTAGAGCTGACTTCAATGCATTAACACAGCTTCAGATGACCACGAGTTGCATGGTTTTTGTAATGTCAGTGCTGGAAATGCAACACTGATTTAAACGACAAATCTTCAGCATCGTAATGCCAAACACATTTCATTTCAGCCAATTTAAAAAGACCCATTCTTGTAGAGCTATCGTAATTCCAACTTAACAAGGATAAGGAAGACAAAGTCTTTAGTATTGAAATGCCAGCTCCAATGAATTAATGATGATTCAAATAATCAAGTCTGCCGTTTCATAATGGCAACCACAAGGTAATAATGATGATGATGACCATTTCTTTGGTATTGTCACACTAATGTCACTGCATTAACAATGATTTTAAAAATGAAGTCGTTAAATCCATAATTCCATGTTCACTGATTTAAGAGTTGTAAAAATTAAGTTTTTAGCATCTTACTTCCAACTTCACTGATTTAGGAGTTTTACAACAGTTTCTGAAGTCTTTAGCATCATAATTCTATCTTCACTGATTAAAGAGTTGTAAAAATTAAGTCTTTAGGATTGTAATTCGATATTCACTTATTTAAGAGTTGTAAAAATGAAGTCTTTAGGATTGTAATTCGATATTCACTGATTAAAGAGTTGTAAAAATGAAGTCTTTAGGATTGTAATTCGATATTCACTTATTTAAGAGTTGTAAAAATTAAGTCTTTAGCATTGTAATATATCTTCACTTATTTAAGAGTTGTAAAAATTAAGTCTTTAGCATTGTAATATATCTTCACTGATTAAAGAATTGTAAAAATTAAGTCTTTAGCATTGTAATTCGATATTCACTGATTTAAGAGTTTTAAAAATGAAGTCTTTGGCCTCATAATTCCATATTCACTGCATCAATGCAATGTTGGCACTGTAATGTCTATGTTGGAGTGATGTCCAAATCCTTAGTATTGAAATGGTAATGGTATCGACGGCAATTTTAAAAGCCAAGCCCATAATATGATCCTTCCAAGCATATCAGTATCAGTTTCAATAAAGTCTTTAATACACTGTATGTATTACATCAAGAACACCACATGCACCGACAATTTCAATCTGGTTTTTGGTTACTGCAATCCATTAAGGACATTGCATGTACACACAAACAATTTCAATTCCAAAGTCTTTTAGTATACTGCAATGCAATGACAGTCTTCAGAACACTGCAATATACCAATGACACCGAATGCACTACCAACAATTTAAAAGACCATGTCTTGGTATCCTTGTCCTATAAGTCTTTTAGTATACTGCAATGTACTAAAAACAATTTAAATGACAGAATCTTTGAGTATCCTGCAATGTAATAAGAACAATTTAAATGACAGTCTTTAGAACACTACTATTCACCAACAGCACTGAATGCACTACCAACAGTTTAAAAGACCATGTCTTGGTATCCTAATTCTTCATGCACTAACACAGCATCACTCTCTAACTCTCTCTCTCTCTCTCTCCATCTTCCTGTAGAGACACGGGCGTATTTGTAAATACACGCGGAGAACGGCCAGTTAACACGACAAGACTTTGCTTCGGAGTGATGTCGCTGATCTTCTAACTGTAAGATAGGGCTGATCGTCACGGCGACGTGAATGGAAAATTGGACGCCGTTATAATGCGAGGGAACGAATGAACGAACGAACGAGCGAGGCACACACACACAGACATATTGATCCTGAGGAATGCAGCGCTTTTCAATTAAACACTCTAAATAGTTTCATTAGCACCAGTTGCGACGACGGGACCGTAACATCGTCACGGGAGTCGAAGGAGGAGGATGAGGAGGCTGTTTGTCGCCGCGTTTTTTTTTATTGAGCCGTAACAACAAGAAGCTTTAATTATGCAGCCAACACTCGGGTCTTAAATAAAATTAAAAGCTTTTCTGTCGCGGCGTTTGTGAGAGGGTCTAGCATATTGATTCGTAGAGACCTCCATGACTTGTGGCCGGTCGAGGGATCACTGTGAAGCGCCGCAGAGTGCCGTTACGGACCGTGCCATATTGATTCCATATCAATACTATATCCATGCATCATATCAATGTCATAATGTTATGGACTTTCATTAACTACCATTTAATCAGTCTGTGTAATGACATAGTCTGTCGGGCAAAAACAAATCTATAATTCTGAAAATTGTTTCATTAATTAAGAGTGGGAGAGTGGAAGTTGGCCCAACAGTGTCTACCCGAGGTGCTAGAGATCAAGAGATCAATTCCCATCGGAAGACCAGTGGAGCTTTTGATCTCCAGTGAATATTGAATAGTATAATATCAATATTTCATCAATGACGGTTTCTAATAAAATTAACACACTCAGTTTATTAAAGAAAATGTTTATATTAATTAATACCCCACTACTGAATAATGATCAACGCCAAACAACAAAATCACTAATACAGTCAAACCCGCTTATTTGCATACCTACAGTACAGCTCGATCATATGCAATTAACCGGGTTAGTCGATTAATCGATAGTACCGACTTTAACTTTGTAACATTTATCCAACTACAAAAAAGCATGGGAGACAGTCTAGCACAGTGCGGTACTTCATACCGGAACTATTATAGTTAACACATGCAGTTGTACTTTCGAAGAGGTATCTCCTCTGCGAGTACAAGACAGAGTCAAAAGATGACTCTACTACATAGTGCAACATGTACATCCCCAGTGATTTTTGTGTGATATGTTCAGTCTAAAACAAACATATACACATCATGCTACCCATTGCAAAAAACATGAATTCCATAATGACTGATTAAGGATATTTATCCAGCAATCACTGTATACATTGGCAAGATATGATGACTAGATAAATCTCTATATTTTCGGTCACTGACCAAAAATATAGGTCACGTGACATAAGTCAGTCTCGACTCTAGTATTTCACAGTAGATTTTCAATAAACATACTCGTTAAATCATTTGTTGAAGTGAAGTAAATACAAATAATTTTTAGTTTTGCGATAACAATACAAAACTTTTATATTTATTTATGAATTAAGAGTTTAGAAACGCTTTTTCAATGTGACAGAATTATAGCGTCTTGCAAATAATGACGTCATGCATCTTATATGACGTCATGCGGAAAAAAGCCTTGCTAGGTTGACAGTGCTCGATTTGCATACACAAAACTGTAATAAATAATTAGTTTCCGAATATTCCTGGATTGCAGAGCCTCACTGCATTTGCCATTCTAACCTTCGCAGGATAAAGCCGATATCTTAAGACAGTAACCAGTTATTCTCTATATATCCAACACCATATTACCGTAATTAAAATGTGTTGAGTGTGTTAAATAAAACATTCCTGCATTAAATATCAATATTAGATATTAACTACCACTACCAGCTAATATTAACCAAACAGAGTTTAAAAAAAAAGAAAAAAAGTTTGTTTTGTTTAACGACACCACTAGAGCACATTGATTTATTAATCGACGGCTATTGGATGTCAAAGAACAAGTTTTTAAATGCACATAACAGCTTTACCAACATACACACATTAAATATTTCAACATTTGGCCAGGAAGCAGTTATATGTATCCTTTGTAATTGTAGGGGGTAGGACGTAGTCCAGTGGTAAAGTGCCCACTTGATGTGTGGTAGGTTTGGGATCGATTCCCGTCGGTGGGCTCATTGGGCTATTTCTCGTTCCAGCCAGTACACCAAGACTGGTATATCAAAAGCCATGGTATGTACTATCCTGTCTTTGGGATGGTACATACAAAAGATCCGTTGCCACTAATGGAAAAAATGTAGTGTGTTTTCTCTCTGAGACCAGGGTTTCTGCCAGAGGGTAAAATGTAGTGTGTTTTCTCTCTGAGACCAGGGTTTCTGCCAGAGGGTAAAATGTGGTGGGTTTTCTCTCTGAGACCAGGTTTCTGCCAGAGGGTAAAATGTGGTGTGTTTTCTCTCTGAGACCAGGGTTTCTGCCAGAGGGTAAAATGTAGTGTGTTTTCTCTCTGAGACCAGGGTTTCTGCCAGAGGGTAAAATGTGGTGTGTTTTCTCTCCAAGACCAGGGTTTCTGCCAGAGGGTAAAATGTAGTGTTTTCTCTCTGAGACCAGGGTTTCTGCCAGAGGGTAAAATGTAGTGTGTTTTCTCTCTGAGACCAGGGTTTCTGCCAGAGGGTAAAATGTAGTGTGTTTTCTCTCTGAGACCAGGGTTTCTGCCAGAGGGTAAAATGTAGTGTGTTTTCTCTCTGAGACCAGGGTTTCTGCCAGAGGGTAAAATGTGGTGGGTTTTCTCTCCAAGACCAGGGTTTCTGCCAGAGGGTAAAATGTAGTGTTTTCTCTCTGAGACCAGGGTTTCTGCCAGAGGGTAAAATGTAGTGTGTTTTCTCTCTGAGACCAGGGTTTCTGCCAGAGGGTAAAATGTAGTGTGTTTTCTCTCTGAGACCAGGGTTTCTGCCAGAGGGTAAAATGTAGTGTGTTTTCTCTCTGAGACCAGGGTTTTTGCCAGAGGGTAAAATGTGGTGTGTTTTCTCTCCAAGACCAGGGTTTCTGCCAGAGGGTAAAATGTGGTGTGTTTTCTCTCCAAGACCAGGGTTTCTGCCAGAGGGTAAAATGTAGTGTGTTTTCTCTCCGAGACCAGGGTTTCTGCCAGAGGGTAAAATGTAGTGTGTTTTCTCTCTAAGACCAGGGTTTCTGCCAGAGGGTAAAATGTAGTGTGTTTTCTCTCTGAGACCAGGGTTTCTGCCAGAGGGTAAAATGTAGTGTGTTTTCTCTGAGACCAGGGTTTCTGCCAGAGGGTAAAATGTGGTGTGTTTTCTCTCTGAGACCAGGGTTTCTGCCAGAGGGTAAAATGTGGTGTGTTTTCTAAGACCAGGGTTTCTGCCAGAGGGTAAAATGTGGTGTGTTTTCTCTCTGAGACCAGGGTTTCTGCCAGAGGGTAAAATGTGGTGGGTTTTCTCTCTAAGACCAGGGTTTCTGCCAGAGGGTAAAATGTGGTGTGTTTTCTAAGACCAGGGTTTCTGCCAGAGGGTAAAATGTGGTGTGCTTTCTCTCCAAGACCAGGGTTTCTGCCAGAGGGTAAAATGTGGTGTGTTTTCTAAGACCAGGGTTTCTGCCAGAGGGTAAAATGTAGTGTTTTCTCTCCAAGACCAGGGTTTCTGCCAGAGGGTAAAATGACGCCATACCAAAATTGTTTTGCATATTTTATTTTTTTAAGTAAACTTTTTGACAAAATTAATTATCAATACTGTAAAATTTTCTTAATGCTAACCCTAAACTTAACTCATTTTCTTTCTCGGGGGAGGCCCTCCACACCCCATGTTGACTGTGGCTGCAATCAATTCCATAGCGCCATACCCAAAAAATTCTTTCTGGCAGAAACACTGAAGACTATATGTCAAAATTACCAAATGTTTAACATCCAATAGCTGATGATTAATAAATCAATGTGCTTTAGTGGTGTCATTATAAAAACCAAACTTTTCTAATTCTATACCTGACAAATGTTTCTTTAATGGGAAGTGACAAAACACTGGCTGCCACCCATTAACGACATTGTTGCATTCCCCTGAAATTATGTAATTCCTAACTACATGACTTTCACTCTGACACATACCAGCACCCTTCAATTCTCACACAAGCAGTTTAATTCTTCAAGCTGTACAATCATCTGCAGTACTTCATCTATCTGCAATATTCATGTACCATATTTGACCGGAAATAAGCCCATGTCTTTGAATAAGCCCCCCTCCGTTTTGATAGCATTTAAGAAATTAGGCCCTCATTCATAAATAAGCCCACCCCAACTTTGTCACCTTATAAATAACAAGAAATTGCAAGTTTGCTCAGTTCATTTAAAAGGTCATACCTCCTGCAGATAATTAAACACAAATGTAACACAATATTTTACCACCAGTGAGATTTAGCAGTCTAACAATAACAGTGTGTAACATTGTTTTCAATTTCATACCTGCAGTATTTCTCTTAAGTATCCAAGCCCAAGTATGAACTAAAAACCAATGTCTATTTTTACCACCACACTGGGTCCGCAGTTAATGCTAATTAAGCAAATACCTTATTCTGATTGGCTAAGAACAATGACCTTAGATTGACAGGATAGCACATACCACAGCCTTTGATGTACCAGTCGTGGTGAATGTTTGAAACAGTCACTAACCCTCACAGAAGCTTTGGCTAGTGTCCTATGTATTACAGTAATTGAGTTGATAATTTCCACTAACCCTCACAGAAGCTTTGGCTAGTGTCCTATGTATTACAGTAATTGAGTTGATAATTTCCACTAAACTTAACAGAAGCTTTGGCTATGACACTATAGTGTCCTATGTATTACAGTAATTGAGTTGATAATTTCCACTAACCCTCACAGAAGCTTTGGCTATGACACTATAGTGTCCTATGTATTACAGTTATTGAGTTGATAATTTCCACTAACCCTCACAGAAGCTTTGGCTATGACACTATAGTGTCCTATGTATTACAGTTATTGAGTTGATAATTTCCACTAACCCTCACAGAAGCTTTGGCTATGACACTATAGTGTCCTATGTATTACAGTTATTGAGTTGATAATTTCCACTAACCCTCACAGAAGCTTTGGCTATGACACTATAGTGTCCTATGTATACTAAAACGCAAAAGAAACGCAGGTTCTCATTAAATTGGATATAAAATATTAAAAAAACAAAACGAAATGAAGATTTCAACATTTAATTTGGAGCTACACCAATTCGGCACACATTGGTGTTGGAAATTTTTGATTGAATTCCTTTTTGGCTATTGTTTCATGTCATAAAGTAGGGTGGGGGTCCATGTTAAAAATGTGAAAGAGACGACCTGTAGCATTGTCAAAGTCAGTATCGCGTGTGACCACCCTGGGCATTCAAACAGGCAGTGCAACGTCTCCTCATTGAGTTGACAAGCCGTTGAAAGAATGCCTGAGGGAGTGAGTTCCATTCATGGACCAATGCTGCCTCCAGCGCCTGCATATTCTGAGGTTGTCCGCGAGCCTGAAGGCGACGTCCGATTTCATCCCAGACGTGTTCGATAGGCGCCATGTCCGGTGATAAGGCTGGCCACGGCAACGTTGGGATGTTGTGCTGAGCCAGCAACGCCTGTGTTGCCCTGGCAGTGTGCGGCCTGGCATTGTCTTGCTGCAGCAAGCGCACACGTGGGTGAGCGGCAAAGAAGGGAACGACGTGATTGTTGATGACGTCATTTTGGTACACGGCGGCATTAACGCGTTGTCTGAACACATGAAGTTGTGTTCTGTGGTTGAATGAGAACCCACCCCACACCATCACACTACCCCCGCCCCATCGGTCGGCCTGCAGAACGCAGCAGTCGGAGTAACGTTCATGTCGACGTCGCCATACTCGGATTCGGCCATCAGCGTTGGAAACATTGTAACGGCTCTCATCAGTAAACAGAACTTGTTGCCACTGGCCACGTCGCCATCTTTGATGTTGTTGCGCCCACTGTTGACGTTGTTGGCGGTGCCGAGGGGTCAATATTGGTCCCACATAAGGACGGCGGTTACGGAGTCCTGCTGCCCTCAGACGGCGTCGGACGGTATCGGCGGACACTGGACCACGTGGACCACGCACCTGGTGAGCGGTGTTAGCTGCTGGCAGCATCCGATTCCTAAGGTGGGTCACCCGGATGTACCGGTCTAGGGCTGCGGTTGTCACCCTCGGGCGGCCGGTGCGTGGTCGATCGTTCACAGATCCAGTGATTTGGTGACGTTGAGAAAGGCGTGCGATTGTCGAAACATGACATCCCAATTGTCTGGCTACAGCAGTACGGGTCTGTCCGGCTTGCAACATCCCGATGGCCATCCCTCGCTGGAGTTGCGTCAGTCGCGGCATTTTTAAAATGTGATTCTGTTGTCTGTCACTACTCAAATTGAATTTATGCGATTAAATCCAGGTGTGTAGGCTTTATAAGCATTTCAATGAGTGTGTTTGCACTGGATTCATGATACGGATGATCCAGCACGTGCAAACAACGTGTTTTGAGAATTCGTGACGTCACACAGGTAATGAAATTGACACGCAGGTGGGACTGCGGTGTGGGTGTGTGCCATGTCCTTTAACACAGTTGAGGTTCAATTCCACCAAAGATACTGCTT
>NC_054713.1:35756419-35763919 GCF_016097555.1 Gigantopelta aegis | reverse complement strand
CCTTGCTGCTAATCGAAAAAAGAGTAGCCCATGAAGTGGCAACAGCGGGTTTTCCCTCTCAATATCTGTGTGGTCCTTAACCATATGTCCATTGTCAATAGAGTCGATCTCCATTGGTCGGCACATTGAGCTATTTCTCATTCCTGCCAGTGCACGACAACTGGTATATGAAAGTCTGTGGTATGTGTTATCCTGTCTGTGGGATGATACATATAAAAGATCCCTTGCTACTAATGGAAAAATGTAAAGCATTTCCTCTAGAGACTAATAAATCAATGTGCTCTAGTGGTGTCGTTAAACAAAACAAACTTCTTGAAAAAAATATATATCTGGGGTAATATTTTTTGGATAATTACACAGTGTGCAGAATATGTTTCTACAAGCAGTGATTGGCTGGCTTACGAATTATCTGACCCTCATGAATGAATGTTTGTAAAAGCCTCGCCAAAGGCTCAGGCTTTAAACATTTATTCACTTGGGACAGACAATCTGTAATTCCTCATAGGTCATTATTCATTCTTTAATTAGACTACGGCCATTTGGTGTCTAACATATGGTTATTTCAATGATTAATTTAAAAAAAAGAAGATAAAGAGACAGACAGAGACAGAGGGAAGAGAAAAAGAGGCAGAGAGTGAGTGTGTGAGAGAGAGAGAGAGAGAGAGAGAGAGAGAGAGAGAGAGAGAGAGAGAGAGAGAGAGAGAGAGAGAGAGAGAGAGAGAGAGAGAGAGAGAGAGAGAGAGAGAGAGAGAGAGAGAGAGAGAGAGAGAGAGAGAGAGAGAGAGAGAGAGAGAGAGAGAGAGAGAGAGGAGAGAGAGAGAGAGAGAGGAGCGAGAGAGAGAGAGATAGAGATAGCGATGAGGAGAGAGAGAGAGAGAGAGAGAGAGAGAGAGAGAGAGAGAGAGAGAGAGAGAGAGAGAGAGACAGAGACAGAGAGAGAGACAGACAGACAGACAGACAGACAGACAGAGAGAGAGAGAGAGAGAGAGAGAGAGACAGAAAGAAAGAAATGTTTTATTTAACGACGCACTCAACACATTTTATTTATGGTTATATGGCGTCAGACATATGGTTAAGGACCACACAGATTTTGGAGGAAACCCGCTGTCGCCACTACATGGGCTACTCTTCCAATTAGCAGCAAGGGATCTCTTATTTGCGCTTCCTACAGGCAGGATAGCACAAACCATGGCCTTTGTTGAACCAGTTATGGATCACTGGTCAGTGCAAGTGGTTTACACCTACCCACAGAGCCTTGCGGAGCACTCACTCAGGGTTTGGAGTCGGTACCTACCAGCCTGTAGACCGATGGCCTACCACGACGCCACCGAGGCTGGTAGAGAGAGACAGAGACAGAGAGACAGAGAGAGAGAGAGACAGAGAAGAGACAGAGGAGACGGAGAGAAAACAGGAGATGGAATGAGAGAGAGAGAAAGACAGGAGAGGGAAGGAGAGAGAGAGAAAGAACAAGAGCGAGGGAGAGAAAGAGATAGATAGACAAGCTACCTCTACCAAAAACAAAATTTCCAATAGACATGACAGCACATACCATGGCATTTAACGTATTAGTCATGGGCATTGGTTGAGATGAGGGGGGGGGGGGAACAGTCAACTCAGGGAGATAGATCCTATGATCGCCCCTCGCCTCCCCTCCCCCCATCCCAACTGCCCTATTATCTTCATCTTAACAGCATGATAATGTACACCACCATTTGTAGTATGTGTCACCATCTATATAGCAATTATATAATTATATACACAAGCAGGCAGCCCATTTGTAGTGTCTCTATCTATAGGTGCATGTATTATAAAAAGCTAGACAGCTGTATACAGGTTATTGTCATAATGTACTGCATTGATTCCTCCAGGGACATATGTTCTGCAGCATATTACATGCCAGAATATATCAGGCCCTCTAGGCTCAAAACCAACACCAACCCTGATGTTTGAACTGAACAAATAACTGGGTCTCCCCGGTTTATTTTGATCGCAAATAAAATTACACTGCAGCGAAAGGAAAAACTCTTTATGCCTGGGACATATATATCATTGCTTTATAGTCTTGTACTGACGTCACCACCATCACCGCCGCCGCCACTGTACACCAGTTGACTCGATCACAAAGAACGACGCATGACTCGATCTGCAACATTACCTAATGACATCATTTGAAAACATATAACCACAGATTAATTTAACACACACACGAGAGAGAGAGACACAAAACAGACTAAGAGAAAATGAGACTTAAAGAAGGTAGCACTTACAAATATGTATACAGACGGCCAGTCATCTTTGCGGTTCTCGTGCTAATCGTGGATGATGAAAATTTGGAGAACAAACGCAGACAGTTAAATTATTAAGTGTTCAATAGCCTAGGCAGGCCGACCAACGAACTGTGCAATTGAGCTGCAGCGGCAGGAAAAACGCTATCACAATAGATATTACAATACACACACAATACAGCTGCTGTTATTAACTCGACCATTTGTGCGATTCACACACAAGAAATGCAGCTACATTTACATATAACCACAGGAGCCAGACTGGGGTTTTTTTAGTTTTTTTTCTGCAGTGCCTGAGTCGAGACATGCATATTTAATTGGATTTTATCGGTTGATAATTGTCGTGTACGGGGCTGTCTACGTATCCATTGATTAGCGAGAGGATCATTGTTACTCGGGGTGAATCAACACCTGGGTAAGCCTTTTGTTGTTCGGCAAAATCAATACGTATATTGTACATCTCTTCTTTTGTTACCTATTTAAAGGGGCAGACCCTAGTTTTTTATGGACTACGACATATTTTTCACTATTAGAGCTTTAAAGCTACAGACCCTAGTTTTTATACACTACGACATATTTTTCACTATTAGAGCTACATGTAGTTTTTTATACACTACGACATATTTTTCACTTTTCGAGCTAGTTTTTAAATTTGAAATCAGACATTATCAAGATTTTATTCTTTAGATTAGGGGCAGGATTTGCCATTGTTCTGGATGTTTCTCCTCTTCTGATCTGCACTGCCGACAGCTTTTTGTACCCGATGCCGCAGGGGTGGGATTTAGCTCGGTCGGTTGAGTGCTCGCTTGAGGTGCTTGCATCGCAGGATCGAACCACCTTGGTGGATCCATTCAACTGATTGGGGGTTTTCTCGTTCCAACCAGTGCACCACAACTGGACAAAAGCCGTGGTGTGTGGATCGATCCTAAACCGACCACGCACCAAGCGACTGGTAAGATGCCCACTAAGGTGTGATGGGACAGAGGGTCTTCGTTTGCCTATAACACTGCCAACATGTCATTTCGTAAGACAATAAAGATTTTTTTAAATTGAATCAATTTTATTTTCACATTTACACCAGAACCCCCCCACCCCCACCCCCACCAGAAAATCAATGCAATAATATAATTTATGACACGACACCATCATTTCTATTACAAAGGAAAAAATTCCCATATATCCATTCTACAAATGAGCTTTTTGTCTGATACTGGAATTCTCCAGAGAAATATGAAAATTAAATGGAAACGGATAACCGACATTATCAAAAGTGCTATCTTCTACTAAACAAACCACATTTATGTTTAATAAGATGAATGGACTGATGGCACGTATGACCACATTACACTGTAGAATGTACTATTTACACTGTAGAATGTACTATTTTCTATAAAACAAACAACATTTATGGTTAATTAGTCTAACACATGGAAGGATGTCATATATTGTATAACATTCATTTCATTTGAACTTATGTTTGTGCTTATATCCAATTGAGGTTCAAGCATGCTGTCCTGGGCACACACCTCAGTCTTACACCTACCCATTGAGTAGTTTAAAACTCACTCTGGGTGGGAGCCGGTACCAGGCTCCAAACCCAGTACCTACCAGCCTTATATGTCCGATGGTTTAACTACGACACCACTGAGGCTGGTATTGTAAAACAACATTATACTGTAGAATGTACTATTTTCTATAAAACAAGCTACATAATATACATGACTATTAGAACAAATGGGTAGGAATAGGAAATGTTTTATTTAACGACGCACTCAACACATTTTATTTACGTTTATATGGAGTCAGATATATGGTTACGGACCACACAGATATTGAGAGAGGAAACCCGCTGTCGCCACTTCATAGGCTACTCTTTTCGATTAGCAGCAAGGGATCTTTTATATGCACCATCCCATAGACAGGACAGCACATACCACAGCCGTTGATATACCAGTCGTGGTGCACTGGCCAGAGCAAGAAATAGCCCAATGGGCCCACCAACGTAACAAATGGGTAGATGCCAAATTCTGTTTAACTACAATACATAATAATACTGCTTTCTAGACTACAATAGATGTATCCCAGCCAGCCAGCCAGCCAGCCAGCCAGTTTAGATGATATGTGTTGGCCTTACAGGGTGTATACTACCAAATCAAATCCCATAGACGACAATAGTAACATATGTGGCTAAAACTCCTACCTGCAACGTATCAACCGACATAAACGCCACGGATATAAATACTACCACCCCTCACACTTAAAGTGAATCAGAATAAAATGGGGGTCAAGCTGCCCGTTTCTGAGATAACGGGTAGCGTCTATGACTACCCTAGTTCCGCACAAAATTCGAGTACTTTTTTTTACAGGTACCCCAAGCACAAGGCTACTTGATACATTGGTACTAGATGAAATAAAATTGCATTTTTTTTTAACCCAGATAAAACTATTATTTTTTACAACCAACACACTCACATTTATAACCAATCACAGGACTTGTGGTGTTCACTTCTTTATCAAAAGTTCGGTGCACCTCGAACTTTGACCCAGCCGGAAGTTATTTGGTCTAGTACTACCTATAATGGGCTTTCACTGCAAAATGTGACTGCTGTGTAAATGGCCAGCCTTCATTAGCTGAGTCTATATACACAGCAATATATATAGTCTTATAAAACCACTTCTGTGTTAAGTAATAAAGATGGCAGCCTCCACTACAGTTGTCTTTATGGAACTGATATTTGTACACAATATTTATCACGATGTGTTTATGTATGGTCACCGTGTATACAGCCACTTCTGTGTTAAGTAACAAAGATGACAGCCTCCACTACAATTGTATTTATGGAATTGATATTTGTATGCAATATTTCGCATGATGTGTGTATGTATGGTCACTGTGTATATAGCCATTTCTGTGTTAAGTGACAGAGATTGCAGCCTCCACTGCAGTTGTATTTATGGAATTGATATTTGTATGCAATATTTAGCATGATGTGTGTATGTATGGTCACTGTGTATATAGCCATTTCTGTGTTAAGTAACAAAGATGACAGCCTCCACTACAATTGTATTTATGGAATTGATATTTGTATGCAATATTTCGCATGATGTGTGTATGTATGGTCACTGTGTATATAGCCATTTCTGTGTTAAGTGACAGAGATTGCAGCCTCCACTACAGTTGTATTTATGGAATTGATATTTGTATGCAATATTTCGCATGATGTGTGTATGTATGGTCACTGTGTATATAGCCATTTCTGTGTTAAGTCACAGAGATTGCAGCCTCCACTACAATTGTATTTATGGAATTGATATTTGTATGCAATATTTCGCATGATGTGTGTATGTATGGTCACTGTGTATATAGCCATTTCTGTGTTAAGTCACAGAGATTGCAGCCTCCACTACAATTGTATTTATGGAATTGATATTTTTATGCAATATTTAACATGATGTATGTATGCATGGTCACTGTGTATATAGCCATTTCTGTGTTAAGTCACAGAGATTGCAGCCTCCACTACAGTTGTATTTATGGAATTGATATTTTTATGCAATATTTCGCATGATGTATGTATGCATGGTCACTGTGTATATAGCCATTTCTGTGTTAAGTAACAAAGATGGCAGCCTCCACTACAGTTGTATTTATGGAATTGATATTTTTATGCAATATTTCGCATGATGTATGTATGCATGGTCACTGTGTATATAGCCATTTCTGTGTTAAGTAACAAAGATGACAGCCTCCACTACAATTGTATTTATGGAATTGATATTTGTATGCAATATTTCGCATGATGTGTGTATGTATGGTCACTGTGTATATAGCCATTTCTGTGTTAAGTAACAAAGATGACAGCCTCCACTACAATTGTATTTATGGAATTGATATTTGTATGCAATATTTAGCATGATGTATGTATGCATGGTCACTGTGTATATAGCCATTTCTGTGTTAAGTCACAGAGATTGCAGCCTCCACTACAATTGTATTTATGGAATTGATATTTTTATGCAATATTTAACATGATGTATGTATGCATGGTCACTGTGTATATAGCCATTTCTGTGTTAAGTGACAGAGATTGCAGCCTCCACTACAATTGTATTTATGGAATTGATATTTTTATGCAATATTTAACATGATGTATGTATGCATGGTCACTGTGTATATAGCCATTTCTGTGTTAAGTCACAGAGATTGCAGCCTCCACTACAGTTGTATTTATGGAATTGATATTTGTATGCAATATTTCGCATGATGTGTGTATGTATGGTCACTGTGTATATAGCCATTTCTGTGTTAAGTAACAAAGATGACAGCCTCCACTACAATTGTATTTATGGAATTGATATTTGTATGCAATATTTAGCATGATGTATGTATGCATGGTCACTGTGTATATAGCCATTTCTGTGTTAAGTCACAGAGATTGCAGCCTCCACTACAATTGTATTTATGGAATTGATATTTTTATGCAATATTTAACATGATGTATGTATGCATGGTCACTGTGTATATAGCCATTTCTGTGTTAAGTGACAGAGATTGCAGCCTCCACTACAATTGTATTTATGGAATTGATATTTTTATGCAATATTTAACATGATGTATGTATGCATGGTCACTGTGTATATAGCCATTTCTGTGTTAAGTCACAGAGATTGCAGCCTCCACTACAGTTGTATTTATGGAATTGATATTTTTATGCAATATTTCGCATGATGTGTGTATGTATGGTCACCATGTATACAGCCACTTCTGTGTTAAGTAACAAAGATGGCAGCCTCCACTACAGTTGTATTTATGGAACTGATATTTGTACACAATATTTATCACGATGTGTTTATGCATGGTCACTGTGTATATAGCCACTTGTGTGTTAAGTAACAAAGATGGCAGCCTCCACTACAGTTGTATTTATGGAATTGATATTTGTATGCAATATTTCGCATGATGTGTGTATGCATGGTCACTGTGTATATAGCCATTTCTGTGTTAAGTAACAAAGATGGCAGCCTCTACTACAGTTGTATTTATGGAATTCATCTTGTATGCAATATTTAACACAATGTGTGTATGATAGTCAACTGGACCTGAGCGCAAAACGATCATTGTGAAATGTGGCATATATGGAAATATGGTCAGCAGTACAAATCAAAAGAGACGAAGTGGTTAGAACGATCACAAACTGTTAAAAAAAGCCTTGTA
>NC_054713.1:35691419-35751419 GCF_016097555.1 Gigantopelta aegis | reverse complement strand
CAGAAAAGTAATAATGAATATTTTCTGTAATTTGTAAAATGGAACTACTTGCAATTAATGACACTTAACTGGTCAAGCACCAACAGCATGACACGTTCATGTCTCTTGCTAAGTGAAACAAAGGCTGGTAAAGCACTCTTTTATTCGGTCAGGTCAGGTCAGGTCAGGTCAGGTCAGAGGGTTTTACATGCATATTCAGAGCAAGCTGTTGTAGTGCACACCTGTCCTAGGCACAGGTGTTTATGCATTTTTTTTTGTAATCAAGGGGCAAAATCTAGCTCAGCTGGTAGAAAAGTTGATGATTAATAAATTGATGTGCTCTAGTGGTTTCGTTAAACAAAACAAACTTTAATTTCTTCTTATTAAATTAATATCTTTTTTTTTTTCATACACACAAAATTATTGGGATGCAAAATCCAGCTGTAATTACTATTTAATATTTTAGTAAGTTGTGGCAATCAGTTGGTACCGTACTTCATCATCGATTATCAGTTATAATCAGTTGGTACCGTACTTCATCATCGATTATCAGTTATAATCAGTTGGTACCGTACTTCATCATCGATTATCAGTTATAATCAGTTGGTACCGTACTTCATCATCGATTATCAGTTATAATCTGTTTGGGGTGGGACATAGCTCAGTGGTACAGTGCTTGCCTGATGCCTGATCAATTTAGGATCGATTCCCGTCAGTGGGCCCATTGGGCTATTTCTCGTTCCAGCCAGTGCTCCACAACTGGTGTAACAAAGGCCGTGGTATGTACTATCCTGTCTGTGGGATGGTGCATATAAAAGATCCCTTGGTGTTAATAAAAAATAGTAGCCCATGAAGTCCATAACTTGTTCAACAAAGGCCATGGTTTGTGCTATCATGCCTGTGGGAAGCGCAAATAAAAGATCCCTTGCTGCTAATTGGAAAGAGTAGCCCATGTAGTGGCGACAGCGGGTTTCCTATCTCAAAATCTGTGTGGTCCTTAACCATATGTCTGACGTCATATAACCGTAAATAAAATGTGTTGAGTGTGTCGTTAAATAAAACATTTCTTTCTTTCTTTCTCTGCATTTTCAAAAAAAAGTATGGAATATTCCCCCAAAAAAAGTATTTTTAAAAAGTATAATTTTTCATCTACTTACCCCGATAGGTAACCATATGACATTCGCTACCTTTGTCCTACTAATGTTTGCTGCTTATGACCAACCTCAAGGAATGGTGTGTACCATGTTGTGAGGATTTGTGATTGTTGAACACTCTGTTCTGCATATTTCAGTAACCGTGTCACTTGGTTACTGAGAGCAGCAGGATCAGAGAGCTCTACAAACACTCCACTCAACAAAGAACAAACCACTCTGAAAAAAAAGACTAGCAAAGCACAAATCTTACAATGGTCAAATTTGAAATTGGATTTCTTAAAGGGATATTCCTGAGATTGCTGCATTTTCAAGATGTTATCGATTAACAAAGACTTTTAACGATTGTAATTAAATATCAAATATATTTTTCTGCATAAAATATTAGTGGCTGTATATTAAATGTGTTTCTGACAGTTCTAATATTTGTATTAGGTTAAATTTATTTTATTTCCTAACATATAGTTTTTTCGTACGTACGAAATTATTTGAAGACAAAATCCAATTTGGGCTTCTTACAAATATTAAGACGACCAGAAACACATTACAAACACTGATATTCTAAACAAGAAAATATAATTTAATATGTAAGTTTAATCGTAGAAATATTTTCTTAGTCAGAAACATCTTACAGTGCAGCAAACTCAGGAATGTCCCTTTAAGTTATTTTTTTGCAGGAAAAAAGTATAAAAAGTATTAATTCCAAGAAAAAAAGTATAAAGTGGTAGCACTGCCTTTACTAACTATTCAATATCAGTTTTCTATATTCACACATGAAAACAAACACACATCCAAAAATACTTACATTAATTTCATCATCTGAACATTTTCCATGACAATCGATTATAGATTTTTTTTATAATTGATCAATTACATCAGTGGAATCCAACCAACCGATTAATTTTCAATTATTATTGATCATTGAACATCACCAATTGTAGTCATTGAAAAGACTGTGCATTGGTCCATAGGCGTACGTCTCCCATTTTTGTAATCAGTCAGGCTTTTTTTTTGCCGGAAAATAAATGAAAAATTTCAAATCTGGATAACAACATTCATTCATATTAGCATTACTGCCAAACAGCTATAAAAAGGTTGCAAACGAATCACTACACATTTTTACATGGATTATAACTAATTATAATGTTAGAATTATAGAAATACATGGTAAAAAGGTCTCAGGTTAGAAACTATTTCCCAAATATCTCTATAATTTTTGCCCAAATTTGAGTATTAGCTACAGGAATAGGGAGACAGTTCCCCCACCCCATGTTGTATGCTTATGGAAATATCTTACAATGACATTAAAACTCTTTAAAGGCATAGTGTCACAGACCACTGACCTATTTAATGGTCTGACAAAGTATTACCTGGACAAAGTATTACCTGAATCCGTGACAGTATGCCTTTAAGACCTACATATGTATGCTGAAAGTGTGACAAGAGTTACAAGTGTGAGTCATAGTTGATGGAATATGTGAAAATATATATCTGATTTATATGTCATCCCAAACCCTGTAACAGTGTTACATGTTGAACGATCCCAAACCCTGTAACAGTGTTACATGTTGAACGATCCCAAACCCTGTAACAGTGTTACATGTTGAACGATCCCAAACCCTGTAACAGTGTTACACGTTGAACGATCCCAAAACCCTGTAACAGTGTTACACGTTGAACGATCCCAAAACCCTGTAACAGTGTTACATGTTGAACGATCCCAGATCCCAAACCCTGTAACAGTGCTACACGTTGAACGATCCAAAACCCTGTGACAGTGTTACACGTTGAACGATCCCAAACCCTGTAACAGTGTTACACGTTGAACGATCCAAAACCCTGTAACAGTGTTACACGTTGAACGATCCCAAACCCTGTAACAGTGTTACACGTTGAACGATCCCAAACCCTGTAACAGTGTTACACGTTGAACGATCCCAAACCCTGTAACATTGTTACATGTTGAACGATCCCAAACCCTGTAACAGTGTTACACGTTGAACGATCCCAAACCCTGTGACAGTGTTACACGTTGAACGATCCCAAACCCTGTAACAGTGTTACACGTTGAACGATCCCAAACCCTGTAACAGTGTTACACGTTGAACGATCCAAAACCCTGTAACAGTGTTACACGTTGAACGATCCCAAAACCCTGTAACAGTGTTACACGTTGAACGATCCCAAACCCTGTAACATTTATTGTCTTGTGGATATCGTATAAGTTCAGTTTAGTTATTATGTTCTCAATGTTTTAAAGAGGAGGGACGTAACTCAGTGCTAAAGCATTTGCTTGATGTGCGGTTGGTCTGGGATCGATCCCCGTCAGTGGGCCCATTAGGCTATTTCTCATTCCAGCCAGTGCACCACGACTAGTATATCAAAGGCCGTGGTATGTGTTATCCTGTCTGTGGGATGGTGCATATAAAAGATCCCTTGCTGCTAATCGAAAAGAGTAACCCATGAAGCGGCGACAGTGGGTTTCCTCTCTGAATATCTGTGTGGTTCATAACCATATGTCCGACACCATATAACCGTACATACAATGTGTTGAGTGTGTCATTAAATATAACATTTCCTTCCTTTCAATGTTTTAACATCCTGACAATATGGACAGATATAATAGATGTTATTAATTCATTCATTCATTCATTCATTCATTCATTCATTCATTCATTCATTCATTCATTCATTCATCCATACATCCATTCATTCATTTTTATTTTATTTATTTTTCTGATATTTATAGCTATATAGTTATGTTTTTGTAGGTGTTGTGTAATATAAGTGTAGTACTTGAAAAAGGTTGTGTCAATGTCTCAGTCTATGTAGGTTATTTTGTGCTCTAAAGTTAATGAATGTTTAATGAAAACTTGAGCATAGCAAATAACAAAAAACTCCATTAATTTTGTCATTGGATATTATAATGTAAAAGTGAAATAATGAAACTTTTTCTACTTGATGTTTTTTCTCTCTTTTCCTTTTGTTATTTATTGTTTATATTCTTGTATTTCAATGTTCATTCTTTCTTGTTATTTCAGTTTTTAATGTTATTTGTTTTTGCAGGGTTTTTTAAAAACTTAATTAGTATTTCAATGTTGGCTTAATGTTGTTCAATAATACATATGGAAATACCAAGAGATCAGTTACAATAAAGAGGAAGAAATTATATGAGAAAAATTTAAATAATAATAAAAATATTCAAATATAATGAGAAAAAAAACAGAGAGTGAGAGAATTTTCTTTTAAATAAAAAAAATATATTGAATGAGACAAAAACAAATTGAAACAATGAGAGAAAAAAAATGAAAGAAAATATTGAAATAACAAATAAATAAATGAATGAATGAATGAATGAATGAATGAATGAATGAATGAATGAATGAATGAATGAATGAATGAATGTTTAACGACACCCCAGCACAAAAATACACATCGGCTACTGGTAAGTATATGAAAACATTATAAGGCAAAAACAAATTTAAATAAAATAAATAAAATAATGAGAATTGAATGAAATAATGTATTGTTTGTTATATTTATTCAGGTAACAAAATTTGTATCACCGAGTTTTCATATAAAAAAAAAAACTATATCAAAGCAAGATATGTTTTATCAAATTTCAAAACTGATTTTGACCACAGAATCAATACCCCACATGGCCAGATGGCCGGTCAACAAAGGTTCGAGTCCTCTCGGGCCAAACAGTGGTCAATACGAGATGATTTTAATTGGATGCACAGACAATGGCCAGATCCGTCATTACCGGAGTTACTCCTGGTCACGTGACACACACACACAAACAGGGGAGCAATTAAATTTGCATATCGCACATCTCAACCCAGATGCATAACGCTTGGCAACATTTTATATCGTACTCAGACTTTTCTTCTTTAACCCTTTGAATTCCCGGAATGAATGTGGTTCAGAAAAAAAAGTAAAGTTTGTTTTATTTAACGGCGCCACTAGAGCACATTGATTTTTTATCTTATCATCGGTTATTGGACGTCAAACATATGGTCATTCTGACACTGTTTTTTAGAGGAAACCCGCTGTCGCCACATAGGCTACTCTTTTATAACAGGCAGCAAGGGATCTTTTATTTGCGCTTCCTATAAGCAGGATAGCACAAACCATGGCCTTTGTTGAACCAGTTATGGTGCAAGTGGTTTACACCTACCCATTGAGCCTTGCGGATCACTCACTCAGGGTTTGGAGTCGGTATCTGGATTAAAAATCCCATGCCTCGACTGGGATCCAAACCCAGTACCTACCCGCCTGTAGACCGATGGCCTACCACGACGCCACCGAGACTGGTAATAATGTGGTTCAGATGAAAAGAATATACATTGAATAAAGTTAAAGTTTGTTTTGTTTAACAACACCACTAGATCACATTGATTTATTAATGGTCGGCTAATGGACGTAAAACATTTGGTAATTCTGACATATGGACTTGGAGAAAGACCCATCTACATTTTTTCATTACTAGCAAGTGATCTTTTATTTGCCCCATCCCACAGACAGGATAACACATACCATGGCTGTTGATATACCAGTCATGGTATACATGTACTGGTTGGAACAAGAAGTGGATCAATCCCAAACTGACAGCACATCAAGCGAGCGCTTGACCACTGTGCCATGCATGGCACTGAAGAAATATAGCTGGTGAAAGTGTTAACTGTATTAGTGCAGAGGTTATAAAGGCATTTTGATCTTTGACCTTGAATTAATGTGGACTGGATGATTACAACAGAATGAAAATACACTGAAGGAAATGTAGCAGAAAAAGGGTCAACTTTACCAGCAAAGTGGTCATAAAGCTTTGATCTTTACCCTGGACAAGTTAAAGTTTGCTTTTGTTCAACAACACCACTAGAGCACAAAATGTAATGACACTGATTAATTAATCATTGGCTATTGAATGACAAACACTTGACATATACATATATGTAGTCTATGAGAAGAAACATTTTTCCATTAGTAGCAAGGGATCTTTTATTTGCGGTTTCTCAGACAAGACAGCACATACCATGATCTTTGATACACCAGTCATGGGGCACTGGATGGGACAGAAAAAACCCCTCAGTTAGAGAATATTTCCACCAAGGGGATTTGATCCTACGATCAATGCACCTCAGGCACATGTTCTACCAACTGATCAAGATCCCACCCTGTTGGACTAGTTGGGATTCATTGCATTTCATTTCAACTTATTTTTGTGCTTACATCCAATTAAGGTTCAAGCACACTGTCCTGGGCACACATCTCACCTGTCTGGGCTTTCTGGCTAGGACAGTGGGTTAGTGGCTAGTGGCTAGTGGCTAGTGAGAGAGAAGAGGGTGTACTAATCTCACACCTACCCACTGAGCAGACCTGTCAACCCTCCCGGATTCCGAGGGAGTCGCCTGGTATTTGATCAAATCTCCTACCGCCTGTGCCGGAAACAGTTTCTCCTGTTAAATGACATTTTTGTAAGCATAAAAACAAATCGATCCTCTTTTGTCAAAATAACAAAAGGGAAGTAACTCTGCCTTTTTTTCTCAATCGGAAAATGTCGACTACTTTCGGCTTCTGAGAATGTAACAGGCCGAATTGTCCCCGACTGTTTAACCTTTGCCGAAGTGAGAATTGTGGGATAGCCTATTTATATTGTTAAAAAAGCACATGGAGTTTATAAAATGACGTGTTATTATAATGTTTGTTGTCATCGTAATGGCTACGAAGCATGTTGCCGCTAATTCAACAGGCTGTGTATTGACATTCAGTGTTGCCATATAAAAAAAAAAAACTATCCAATTTAGTTCTAATAACACCTCTGAATTGTAAAATGTCTTCCCACTGGATTACATAATGCAACTATGACGAATCTGAACTGCCAGACTCAGAGTTGACAGCGATACACACGATGCATGTTAAAATCACATGTCACAGCAAGACAACGAAAAGACCAATTAGCTGTATAAACATACTTGTGTCAGCTAATTTTGTATGTTTGTGCAGTAAAATGTTGGTTATAAGGGTACAATTCAAGAAATTATTTTTGTATAATTAAAAAATGTTGTGTTTGACATTGACATAAAGTTACTCACGGAAATGGGTATAATTCCGGTATATTTCACACGATGTCCGTAATGAGGTTTTACTTATGATTAATGAAAATACAATGTTTATTGCATCATTATAATGATTTTAAATAAGTATCATGCCACCCTTCCTCATTATAGTAAAAACTGAATATTAATTTATAAGATTTATATAAATTTGTCTTTGGTACTTAGGTACACGAACCACAAATGATAATGTAACGCAACCTGTAGGCGGTAAGTGTAATACCGTAAATGTACTAATTAAAATTTTTATTTCTTGTTCATGTTCTTAACATTTTTGGATAAAAAAAAAAAAAAAAAATTTAAATATGTATTAAATCATAATATTAAAAAAAAAAAAAAAAAAAAAAAAAAAAAAAAAAAAAAATGTAATAATGTTTTTGTTTTTTAATGCCAAGATCTAAGGTTAAGAAGTATATATGACATTATAAAGTATTCATATAACTTATTGTAATAAAGTTTTTTTTAAATCTTGCGATTTTGGGTTAAATTGTGTGAATTTAAAAAATCTCCTGCTTTTTGACAAAATCTCCTGCTTTTTCAACACTCACCTCCTGCTTTCTCTTGACTAAAGGTTGACAGGTCTGCCACTGAGTCGTTAAAACTCACTCTGGATGGGAGCCGTTACTGGCCTGCAAACCCCATGACCAAGACCAAGACCAAAATGTTTAACATGCACATTAAGAGCAAGCTGTTATAGCGCATGCCTGTCCTGGGCACAGGTGTTGGCCTCGACTGGCTCCTCCTCCAGGACAAAAGGTTGGGGTGTGAGGAGGAGGGACCGCCTGCACTGGCAGGTGCAAGGGAGCACCAGCAGTCCAACCGCAGCTGGTAACAGGCGGAGGGTGGTATGGTGCTATGGAATTTAGAATATCCCATAGGATTAAGCCAAAGGGAAATGGATGTGAATTTTTTATGAATGAAACTGGCTCAATTTTGAACGGTCGATCTAAAGGAAAAGGTCTGCGAACACCGTAACAACCAGCCTTATATGTCTAATGGCTTAACCACGACACCACAGAGATGTGATTACAATGGAATGAATATGCAGTGAAGAAAATGAAGGCTGAAAGGGTTAACTGTATTAACACAGTGGTCATAAAGCTTTGATCTTTCCCCTGGACAACGTTATTCCTTTGTTTATAGAGCTGTTGTCAGTGGGTGTACCAAAGTCTCCAGGAATAGAGAATAATACATGAGTTTCCATTTGATACCATTTATCTTACAAAGAGTTGTAAGATAAATGAAATCGTTGTAAGATAAATGGTATCAAACGAACACGAATGTAGTATTCTATTTCTTACTTTCCTCGAAACAATGAAAATTTATACAATATAATGAACTAAATTATGTTGTTACAGAACGTAGCCTAACTGTGTCATGGCGTATGGATACTTGGCTTTAAGCATACATACCACGTCATAACCAAATCACTACTGTACTAACAGATCCGTTTTCCTTAAAAATAAGAGCACTCTAAAACATTTGCCAACCACTCGGAAAATGAAATTGATGAAAAGCAAGCATTTTAATGTAGAGAAGCATTGTAATAATACAGCTAATTTTTAATTTGAATGACGTCAGTATTCCAATGAGGTCACTTTACATACCCTTACAATAACACTAACCTGGGTCATGACCTTTCAGAAACGATCTCCAACATACGGTGTATACGATTTGGATACACAACGGTGATCTCCTACACGGGTGTGTAAGAATCGAAGTTCATCATTATTAACACTTAGTCACAACACCTTCAGAAGGAAGGTATCAGTTTGAACAAATCTATTCATCGGTAATCACTAGTAATAAGTGCCAATTGGTCGAAATGCCAATTGGTCGAAAAATAAGTACTCGTGTCTTATATAACCACTACCTGATTACCTGTGTATGTAATGAACACGGCCTCTTCATTTTTAAGAAGCTGCAGCGATTGTGGCATTGTGAGTGTAACGGGGTGGGATGTATCCCAGTGGTAAAGCATTCGCTCGATGCGTGGTTGGTCCAGGATCAATCCCCGTCGGTGGACCCATTGGGCTATTTCTCGTTCCAGCCAGTGCTCCACAACTGGTGTAACAAAGGCCGTGGTATGTACTACCCTGTCTGTGGGATAATGCATATAGCAAGTTTCCTCTCTCAATATCCTTAACCATATGTCCGATGCCATATAACCGTAAAATAAAATGTGTTGAGTGCGTCGTTAAATAAAAACATCATCTTTCTTTCCTTCATTAGTAATAAGGAGCAAGACATAACCCAGTGGTACAGCACTCGCTTGATGCATAGTCGGTTTGGGATCGATCCTCATTGGTGGGCACATTAAGCTATTTCTCGTCCCAGCCAGTGCACCACGACTGGTATATCAAAGGCTATATATAGTACACGTATATGCTATATCCTGTCTGTGGAATGGTGGATATAAAAGATTCCTTGTTAATGATGGAGAAATGTTGCGGAATTCCTATCTAAGACTATAATTCAAAATTACCAAATGTTTGACATCCAATAGCTGATAATTATATAATAAATCAATGTGCTCTAGTGGTGTCATTAAAAACAAAACAAACATCTGTAATATATACAATTTGAGAATTAAGTGCCTAATATACCGGCCTCGGTGGCGTTGTGGTAGGCCATCGGTCTACAGGCTGGTAGGTACTGAGTTCGGATCGCCAGTCAAGGCATGGGATTTTTAATCCATATACCGACTCCAAAGTGCCTAATAATCAAAAGCTGGAACATACATGGTGATTCTGAATCTGTCATTAGCACATTCAATATCTTTGAAAAGACAAAAAGGTTTAAGTTTATTATGTTTAACGACACCACTAGAGCACATTCAGTTATTACTCATCAGCTATAGGATGTCAAACATTTGGTAATTCAGACATATATGTATATAGTCTCAGAGAAAATCTGCTAAATATATCTATCAGCACACGGAACTAATTAAATTTGTGTTTTTAAAAATACAGTAGTTTTGTTTTTTCTTTCGATAAACCGTTCAAAACTGTGCCAAATTCCTTCAAGAAATTACGCACTACTTTCCTTTTTGACTTAATTCTATGGGATATTCAAAATTCAATAGCATTAAAATTTCCCCCGCTCAAGTGCGGGCGATCCCCTCTTCCACACCACCCCAACCCTTTTCCTGTCCTGGACGGAGTAGCCAGCACCTGTGCCCAGGACAGGCATGCATTACAACAGCTTGTTCTGAATGTGCACATAAAACCCTATGACATGACATGACAATACAGTATTTTCTCAAAACAATCTTGACATTTTCTGGCTGAATCTGTGATCTGTCCCCTAACGAGAACAAGGACGTAGCCCAGTGGTAAAGCGTTTGCTGAATCTGTGATCTTTCCCCTAACGAGAACAAGGACGTAGCCCAGTGGTTAAAGCGTTTGCTGAATCTGTGATCTTTCCCCTAACGAGAACAAGGACGTAGCCCAGTGGTTAAAGCGTTTGCTGAATCTGTGATCTTTCCCCTAACGAGAACAAGGACGTAGCCCAGTGGTTAAAGCGTTTGCTGAATCTGTGATCTTTCCCCTAACGAGAACAAGGACGTAGCCCAGTGGTTAAAGCGTTTGCTGAATCTGTGATCTTTCCCCTAACGAGAACAAGGACGTAGCCCAGTGGTAAAGCGTTTGCTGAATCTGTGATCTTTCCCCTAACGAGAACAAGGACGTAGCCCAGTGGTTAAAGCGTTTGCTGAATCTGTGATCTTTCCCCTAACGAGAACAAGGACGTAGCCCAGTGGTTAAAGCGTTTGCTGAATCTGTGATCTTTCCCCTAACGAGAACAAGGACGTAGCCCAGTGGTTAAAGCGTTTGCTGAATCTGTGATCTTTCCCCTAACGAGAACAAGGACGTAGCCCAGTGGTAAAGCGTTTGCTGAATCTGTGATCTTTCCCCTAACGAGAACAAGGACGTAGCCCAGTGGTAAAGCGTTTGCTGAATCTGTGATCTTTCCCCTAACGAGAACAAGGACGTAGCCCAGTGGTAAAGCGTTTGCTGAATCTGTGATCTTTCCCCTAACGAGAACAAGGACGTAGCCCAGTGGTTAAAGCGTTTGCTGAATCTGTGATCTTTCCTCTAACGAGAACAAGGATGTAGCCCAGTGGTTAAAGCGTTTGCTGATGTTCAGTTGGTCTAGGATTGATCCCCGTCGGTGGACCTAATGGGCTATTTCTCATTCCAGCCAGTGCCCCACGATGGGTATATCAAAGGCCGTGGTATGTGCTATTCCGTTTATGGAATGGTGCATATAAATGACCCCTTAATTGCTACTAATGGAAAAATGTAGCAGGTTTCTTCTCTAAGACTATATGTCAAATGTTTGGCATCCAGTAGCTGATAATTAATAAATCAATGTGCTCTAGTGGTGTGATTCTGTCCCAGGCCAAGCCACTGGCTATCCAGAGATTTGGCCTGTGACAGACATGCCTGAAACCTTAGTGGTATATGGGCATGTTAAAGATTCTCTCTCTCTCTCTCTCTCTCTCTCTCTCTCTCTCTCTCTCTAATAACACTACTAGAGCACATTGATTTATTAATCATTGGCTATAAGATGGGGTTTTTAATATACATGCATATAAAGAAAAATAACAGATTATATTAGTTGTATTTTTACCATTATTTATAGCATACATAAATAATATATACACATACATCAGAGAAACAATAAATTTGACGTCTCCATTGAGCCTTATATATAATAGGCATGGCCTTCTCACTCTTTAATTGGGCCTTCCTGCAAATCACCTCCATCACCTTTTAAAAACTTTATTAAAATTATTACAATAGCTCTGCGGGACCTCTCCCCTAAGGTAAAAGCCTAGGGCAGCCATGCTGGCTCACCCTTTCCTACAAGTGGGCCTGGGGGAGGTCTCCCCAACCCTGACATCATCAGTGTTTCTTGGGGCAATAAAATACTTTGAACCGGAAAAAAAAAGCAATAAAAAAAGAAACAAAAACCAAACCCTGGAGCCAGTCGTTTTCTCATGGTGTTATAACAGTGGCGCGAAACTGAATTATTAAATGGGTTTCAAAGGCTTTTCGAAAACAGGCCACTGAAATATTGACGATAACTCGCGATGAATCTGCGACTGTCGTCTAACGACCATTAATGTCGAGGATGCGTCGCTGGAGACAAACGTGACATCTAATTTTATTCCTGGGACATATCAGTGGTGACAATCTGAAAGCCACGGAATCGTTTACACTATAAACATGAAAAGAAAGAAATGTTTTAGGCTATTTAGTTTCTAAGGTGTGGATATTTTCATATTTAGTTTTACTCTCTAGAGCGGGTCAGTGCAAGCATGTCAAATCTACAAAGCAAAATTGTATCATGTGTTTTCATGTTTGTTTGTTTTTTAAATTATCGCATACAAATACAAATATTAAATCAGAAATCAAAAGGTTATCAAGCATAATGCATAATGCTAGCCATCCACTGATAACAATTTACTGGCCAAATTGATCAGGCGAGGTCTAAAACGTTCCTGTCATTTTGGGTTATTAGTTTTGTCAATATTCACTGCCATTTTAACCAATGTTTTCTGAAAATATTGAATAGTATTTAATTTAGCAGTATGTTAAATATTTTAATGAACAATGGATCACACTGGATGGAGACTACCCTAGGAAGTGTGAATTTATGGAAAACAATTAACTCAGCCATACAGAGCTCATTAATTATTATTCATGAATCCACACTTCCTTGTAGATTCTCCACTATATGTAACTTTGGTCATTAAAGGGACAGATCTAGTTTTTAAATACTACAGCATATTTTTCACTATTAGACCCGTTTACGATCACTGAAATCAAACATTACTTATATTTTAATTCTTTAGATTATCCATTTTCATAGAACCGAAGTGTTTTTGGTCATTCTGGTGTTTTTAATACCAAAAAATAGCATTTTGTATATTTATAAAAACGCAAACACGTCTGAGAAGTAGTGGTTTATTGATTTGATTTCTAGTCTATTTTTAAGAATATTTCCCGTTTTAATGTCAAAGACTCTTCTTTCTCTATTGTAACTTTATCCAGTTGAGTTACAGGCTGGTAAATTAACTAAACTTAGTGTTCATTTTTTACATGTTAAAACTAGAGTGTGCGCCTTTAATAATGATATATAATATGTCTAATATGAAACATTTTACAATGGCAGCATCTTTAAAAGCATGGTTAATGATTAATTACCTGATCCAAAGGATCACATATATGCAGGTAAATAACAAATTAAAATCAAAATGCTGGGACAGGTTTGATGGTGTAGGAAGGTGCCAAAAAGTGGGGGGATGACCCCATTTTTATATTTACACACTTTTACACTATTATAAAGCAAATATAAAGCAAAATATCTCCCCCCTCCCCCAGTGAAACATAATTTGGCCACACTGTCAAATTTAAGCCCTCAGTAAAAGTATATTTTATGACTGAAAAGGATTCGGATGTGACAATGGATAGCAAAACAGTATGAAGAACAGGAGCTACTATAGTCCTTCCCATCCTCCACGAACGCTGTTTTTTTGTACACAGTAAGAAAACAACATTCCCTGATGGGAAGACTATACTGAGATGGAAGAAAATTGAAATTAAAGAAGAGAGAAAAAAAAGAAGTAAAATAAGAGAGAAAAGAAAAGAAGCAACCCCCCCCCCCCCCCCAACCCACCCCAATTTCATTTATTCATTATACTTATTTTCGTGCGTCTATCCAATTAAGGTTCAAGCACGCTGTCCTGGGCACACACCTCAGCTATCTGTCCAGGACAGTGGGTTAGTTATTATTGGTTAGTGAGAGAGAAGAGGGAGTAGTGGTCTTACACCTACCCACTGAGTCGTTAAAACCCACACTGGGTGGGAGCCGATGCCGGGCTGCGAACCCAGTACCTACCAGCCTGTAGTCCAGTGGTTTAACCATGACGCTACCGAGGCCGGTTAGTGGTTAGTGAGAGAGAAGAGGGAGTAGTGGTCTTACACCTACCCACTGAGTCGTTATAACTCGCTCTGAGTGGGAGCCGATGCCGGGCTGCGAACCCAGTACCTACCAGCCTGTAGTCCAATGGTTTAACCACGACGCTACCGAGGCTGGTTTCATAAAGGCACAAGCACATACTATACTGATGTCCAAAAGAAACTATACCAATACTCTGAGACTATACTGAAGAAAAAACAAAATATATTGCATGTTTAAAACATATATATAATCAGAACAGTGGTGTTTTCGCATGTTGGGAACAAAATTTCATTCCATAAAAGCAGAAAATATTTAACCACCCATTTAATTTCCATTATTCAAATTATAAAGGAAATTAAATAAATTTTTCTTGATATATAGTTTCTTTTGGAAGTCAGTATATTAATAAAACAATCATAACACATATTTAAGTAAATAAAACGCTTTAATTAAGCTAGCACTATACTCACCTTTCGCTTTCTAGCAATGGTGTGCTCACAAACGACAGTTCACACGAACTCATTTTGTCGCGGACGTCGTCGCTTTTTATCGCGGCACATGGAGATTACACGAAAATCAATCCGACGTCCTTGTTCCGTGTCACATCCTCAATTATTGTCGTAAGTTTGATCAACATTAGAAAAACCAGCAAAATGGAAAACTTGCACAAAACACACTTTTCACATTTTCCATGTATTCATATTTCACTTGCTTTTGACACATCTGCGAGGATTTGACAGTTTTTCCTGCACAAGAGGGAATCCTAATTGGAAGGAATTTGTTCCATAGATCCAAATGAGTTGGTTACAGATTGGAGATTAATTATCAACTTGAAGGCACTACAATGAGCATATATATATATTTATATATATATATATATATATATATATATATATATATATAAAAATAAATATTTACTTATGTATAGTAAAACCTCTCCAAACCGGACTCTCTGTAAACTGGAAAGCCCTCAAAACCAGACATTTTTCACGATCCTTTTTAAAAGTCAGTACAGAACTTAACCTGTCTAAAATCACTAACCACTAACCACTAACAACTAACAACTAACAAGTAACCCACTGTCCTGGACAGACAGCCCAGATAGCTGAGGTGTGTGCCCAGGACAGCGTGCTTGAACCTTAATTTGATATATAATAACAAAAACAAGTTGATATGAAATTGTCCTAAAGAAAGATACGAGTCACCTGTCTATTTTCTAACAGGTGTAATTACACCACAATTCTGACAAATCCACTATTATAAAACCTCCGACAGAAAACACTGGCCATAAGCTAACCAGTGAGACTGAATCTATAGAACTTTGTCTATCAACTGGTTTGATGTGAAAAAAAACGGCCTCGGTGGTGTCGTGGCAGGCCATCGGTCTACAGGCTGGTAGGTAATGGGTTCGGATCCCAGTCGAGGCATGGGATTTTTAATCGAGATACCGACTCCAAACCCTGAGTGAGTGCTCCGCAAGGCTCAATGGGTAGGTGTAAACCACTTGCACCGACCAGTGATCCATAACTGGTTCAACAAAGGCCATGGTTTGTGCTATCCTGCCTGTGGGAAGCGCAAATAAAAGATCCCTTGCTGCCTGTCGTAAAAAGAGTAGCCTATGTGGCGACAGCGGGTTTCCTCTAAAAAAAACAGTGTCAGAATGACCACATGTTTGACGTCCAATAGCTGATGATAAGATAAAAAATCAATGTGCTCTAGCGGCGTCGTTAAATAAAAAAAACTTTACTTTGATGTAAAAAAAAAAAAAACATACCATGAAACACTCTAGATAGAGCTACAGGGTAAATTTAACACAGGAACATCTCACCTTTCAACTTTGTTGACTCAAGACAGGTATGACATTAGTAACTATGCAATATCATAAGCAGTAGTGGGATGTACATAGCCCAATGGTAAAATGCTTGCCTGAAGCACAGTTGATCAAAGATCAAACCCCATAGGTGGACCCATTGAGATTTTTTTTTTTTTAATTTAATGACGCACTGAACACATTTTATTTATGGTTATATATGGGTCAGACATATGGTTAAGGATCACACAGATATTGAGAGAGGAAACCCACTGTCGCCACTTCATGGGGCTACTCTTTTTTCGATTAGCAGCAAGGGATCTTTTATATGCACCATCCCATAGGCAGGGTAGTACATACCATGGCCTTTGTAACGCCAGTTGTGGATCACTGGCTGGAATGAGAAATAGCCCAATGGGCCCACCGACGGGGATCGATCTTAAACCGACTGCGCATCAAGTGAGCGCTTTACCACTGGGCTACGTCCCCCTCCCCCTCATTGAGATATTTCTCGTTTCAGCAGTGCTCCATGCCCAACTGGTGTAATAGAGGCTGTTGTATGTACTATCTTTACTGATGATATAATCCCTGTCCCGAGTCAGACAAACACACACCGAGGCCGGTTGGTGTAATAGAGGCTGTTGTATGTACTATCTTTACTGATGGTATAATCCCTGTCCCGAGTCAGACAAACACACACCGAGGCCGGTTGGTGTAATAGAGGATGTTGTATGTACTATCTTTACTGATGGTATAATCCCTGTCCCGAGTCAGACAAACACACACCGAGGCCGGTTGGTGTAATAGAGGCTGTTGTATGTACTATCTTTACTGATGATATAATCCCTGACCCGAGTCAGACAAACACACACCGAGGCCGGTTGGTGTAATAGAGGATGTTGTATGTACTATCTTTACTGATGATATGTCCCGAGTCAGACAAACACACACCGAGGCCGGTTGGTGTAATAGAGGATGTTGTATGTCTATCCTGATATAATCCCTGACCCGAGTCAGACAAACACACACCGAGGCCGGTTGGTGTAATAGAGGCTGTTGTATGTACTATCTTTACTGATGATATAATCCCTGTCCCGGGTCAGACAAACACACACCGAGGCCGGTTGGTGTAATAGAGGATGTTGTATGTACTATCTTTACTGATGATATAATCCCTGTCCCGAGTCAGACAAACACACACCGAGGCCGGTTGGTGTAATAGAGGCTGTTGTATGTACTATCTTTACTGATGATATAATCCCTGTCCCGGGTCAGACAAACACACACCGAGGCCGGTTGGTGTAATAGAGGATGTTGTATGTACTATCTTTACTGATGATATAATCCCTGTCCCGAGTCAGACAAACACACACCGAGGCCAGTTGGTGTAATAGAGGCTGTTGTATGTACTATCTTTACTGATGGTATAATCCCTGTCCCGAGTCAGACAAACACACACCGAGGCCGGTTGGTGTAATAGAGGATGTTGTATGTACTATCTTTACTGATGGTATAATCCCTGTCCCGAGTCAGACAAACACACACCGAGGCCGGTTGGTGTAATAGAGGCTGTTGTATGTACTATCTTTACTGATGATATAATCCCTGACCCGAGTCAGACAAACACACACCGAGGCCGGTTGGTGTAATAGAGGATGTTGTATGTACTATCTTTACTGATGATATAATCCCTGACCCGAGTCAGACAAACACACACCGAGGCCGGTTGGTGTAATAGAGGCTGTTGTATGTACTATCTTTACTGATGATATAATCCCTGTCCCGAGTCAGACAAACACACACCGAGGCCGGTTGGTGTAATAGAGGATGTTGTATGTACTATCTTTACTGATGATATAATCCCTGTCCCGAGTCAGACAAACACACACCGAGGCCGGTTGGTGTAATAGAGGCTGTTGTATGTACTATCTTTACTGATGATATAATCCCTGTCCCGGGTCAGACAAACACACACCGAGGCCGGTTGGTGTAATAGAGGATGTTGTATGTACTATCTTTACTGATGATATAATCCCTGTCCCGAGTCAGACAAACACACACCGAGGCCAGTTGGTGTAATAGAGGCTGTTGTATGTACTATCTTTACTGATGGTATAATCCCTGTCCCGAGTCAGACAAACACACACCGAGATCCTATCGGAGGCCGGACTCAGGATAGGCGTATTCGAAATTATAGTGGTATAAGGACATGTTAAACCACTTAATAATAATCAAATTTACTGATGGATGGTGCATATAAAAGATCCCTTGCTGTTAGTTTTAAAAAAGAAGGCCATTATCTGTGTGTAGTACATGTAGTTAAACATATACTGATGGAAAGAAATAAAGCATCAAACAGATAGCAACAAGAAATAATGACTGCATCAAAAATCTATTTATATTGTCAGAGGTTAACTGGGAACATATAGGCAGCACATTCAACACTACAGAAAGAAAGAAATGTTTTATTTAACGACGCACTCAACACATTTTATTTACGGTTATATGGCATCAGACATATGGTTAAGGACCACACAGAGTTTGAGAGGAAACCTGCTGTCGCCACTACATGGGCTATTCTTTCCGATTAGCAGCAAGAGATCTTTTATTTGTGCTTCCCACAGGCAGGATAGCACAAACCATGGTCTTTGTTGTAGCAGTTATGGATCACTGGTCGGTGCAAGTGGTTTACACCTACCCATTAAGCCTTGCGGAGCACTCACTCCGGATTTGGAGTCGGTATCTGGATTAAAAATCCCATGCCTCGACTGGGATCCGAACCCAGTACCTACCAGCCTGTAGACCGATGGCCTAACCACGACGCCACCGAGGCCGGTTCAACACTACAGACATTCAGTCCCACATTACAACTTGGTATGAAATACAGATATTACTACGCTAGTTGTGAATTAAATATGGTCTACAATTTGACGTGTTCCCATATTTCTTTCCTTTAGTATATATTTGTGTTTGGCACCATACATATATAAATGCAATCTAAAACATTTCGATTCACAATTCTTCCATCCTTCAACACAAGCCAAATCAAGGTGAAATGGTGCTATGCCAGCAATCAAGCGAACTTTCAAATACTATTAGGAACAGTACATGCAAGGGAAGGAAGAAAGAAATGTTTTATTTAACGACGCACTCAACACATTTTATTTACGGTTATATGGCGTCAGACATATGGTTAAGGACCACACAGATATTGAGAGAGGAAACCCGCTGTCGCCACTTCATGGGCTACTCTTTTCGATTAGCAGCAAGGGATCTTTTATATGCACCATCCTACAGACAAGGTAGTACATACCACGGCCTTTGATATACCAGTCATGGTGCACTGGCTGGAATGAGAAATAGCCCAATGGGCCCACCGACGGGAATCGATCCCAGACCGACCGCGCATCAAGCAAGTGCTTTACCACTGGGCTACATCCCGTCCCCAGTTAGGAACAATACATGCAAGGGAGTTGACATTGATGAATTGATGAAGGTACAAATGTACGTATCGGTATTTGTGTAAAAACAGCAAAATGTATGTAAGATACTAGATCCATCAACATGAGTTTCGTCTGGTGTTTATAGTTTACATACTCCACATAACTCGACTTTCAAAATGGTGCTGTTTCTAAAAATATACAAGATGCACGTACGCATACCAGTAGAAAAGTTCATACCTGCATAAACCAAATCTTCAAAATATTGCTTTCTAAAAATATACAAGATGCAGGTACGATACTATAGTAAACAAGTCCAAAGGTCCCATGTAAACCAAGCTTTCTTAATAGATTCAAAACTTCCACATAACTCACCTTACAAAGTAGGTTTTCTAAAATGGCTAAACCTTCAAAAATAGTCCAAAGCTCCCACATACATGCAAACTAAACTTTCTGAACAGATTCAAGACTTCCATATAACTCAACTTATAGAATAGACCTTCTGCAACACTGCACACCAAAATACATGTTTATGAAGAATGTACAAGTTCTAAATGTTCATCTAAACTAAACTTTCAGAATGGATTCAAAACTTCTACATATCTCAACTTACAGAGTAGGTTTTCTCGAAATCACACCCAAAATACATGTGCATAAAGAGTATACAAGTTCTAAACATTCAGAATGTTTTTCAAAATTATACTTCAAAATGGATATAAACATATATAACATAAATGTTTATACCTTTAAAAAACCCACCTAAACATTCAGAATAGTACATGTGTATGTATTTCCAAAATTATACCCCAAATTCACATGAATGAAGTTCCCACACCAAAAAACATGCATATGAAGGTTATGGAAGTTCATATCTTTGACCTAAACTAAACTTTCAGAGCAGGTTTTCCAAAATTATACACCAAAATACAAGTATATGACAGTTATGCAAGGTATACTTTGATATAAACTAAACTTTAAGAATAGGTTATTCACAAATATACACCAAAATACAAATAAGGAAGTCCATACCTTTGACCTAAACTAAACTTTCAGAGCAGGTTTTCCAAAATTATACACCAAAATGCAAGTATATGACAGTTATGCAAGGTATACTTTGATATAAACTAAACTTTAAGAATAGGTTATTCACAAATATACACCAAAATACAAACATATGAAGGTTACGAAAGTCCATACCGGTCACATAAACTAAACTTTCAGAAAATTGTTTTCCACAAATATACACCAAAATACAAGAACACGAAAGGTCATATATATCCACAAACACGAAGGACGAGCACAAGTTTACAACTTGCACGTAACTAAACTTACAGATCACCTCGTCCGAAATCCATCCCAGTATTCAGTTAGAGATCTCAGTGATGGATCTATCTATCCACTGTAAAACCAATCACGCCGACTCCATGCAGCATGTGTATGCCATCCTACACAACCTGAGTACGCGGTGTTAATTCACATATAGCGCACACAACAAAACTAGCTCTCATAGGGCGATACCCATGTACACATGCTCATATAGCTTCACACTTCTTCGCAGAGAGACAGAAATACACAATGGAATTCAAATGTAATCTCGCTCGCTCTCTCTCTCTCTCACTCTCGCTCTCTCTCTCTCTCGCTGTCTCGCTCTCTCTCTCTCTCATCTCTCACCATCTAAGAGAATTGTCAATACTAATGGCACTTGAGAAGCGAAACAGAACCTATAACGTGGTCTGTGGTATCAAAGCCCTTCAGTGGGAGCAGCAATTAAGTTGGTGAGATATGGAACTCAAAGTTATTAATATGTGTATACACTGTGTGTGTGAGTCATTGTGTTTGGGCTGGCGAGATTTTGGTTAAACATTCACAGTGCCCTAAAACAACTACCGTAGAGTACATGTACAAATAATGTATTTCTCGTTAAAACTTACCATTTCTGGCATTAAATTATATTGAGTTAAAAGAAAGAAAGAAAGAAAGAAAGAAAGAAAGAAATGTTTTATTTAACAACGCACTCAACACATTTTATTTACGGTTATATGGCATCAGACATATGGTTAAGAACCACAAAGATATTGAGAGAGAAAACCTGCTGTTGCCACTTCACGGGCTACTCTTTGTGATTTGTAGCAAGGGATCTTTTATATGCACCATCCCACAGACAGGATAATACATATCACAGCCTTTGATAAACCAGTCGTGGTGCACTGGCTGGAACGAGAAATAGCCCAATGAGCCCACCGACGGGGATCAATCTCACACCGAGTGAACGCTTTACCACTAGGCTACGTCTCGCTCCTAACGATGATACAGTTAAAGTTGGTTTCCTTTAACGACACCACTAGACCAGTGGGCCCACCAACAGGGATCAATCCCACACCGACAGTGCATCAAGCGAACGCCTTACCACTAGGCTACATCCCGTCCCTATCCTGAGTTTGTTACCACTGTATAACATCTTTACAACATACGAATACAATTTTACTAAACAACAGTAATAGTCGGATATGTCGCCTAAAGATGCAGATAGAGCTTACGTACTGTAAATCATAAAATATTAACGATCTTAAAGGGACAGACCCCAGTTTTTAAACACTACGGCATATTTTTCACATTAGAGCTGTTTATGATCACTGAAATCAAACATTATTTATATTTTATTCTTTAGTAAAGTAAAGTTTGTTTTATTTAACGACGTCACTAGAGCACATTGATTTTTTATCTTATCATCGGCTATTGGACGTCAAACATATGGTCATTCTGACACTGTGTTTTTAGAGGAAACCTGCTGTCACCACATAGGCTACTCTTTTATGACAGGCAGCAAGGTATCTTTATTTGCTCTTCCCACAGGCAGGATAGCACAAACCATGAATCACTGGTCGGTGCAAGTGGTTTACACCTACATGTACCCATTGAGCCTTGCGGAGCACTCACTCAGGGTTTGGAGTTGGTATTTGGATTAAAAATCCCATGCCTCGACTGGGATCCGAACCCAGTACCTACCAGCCTGTAGACTGATGGCCTAACCATGACGCCACCGAGGCCAGTTTATTCTTTAGAGTATCCATTTCTGTAGGATCAAAGTGTTTTTGGGCATCCTGGTGTTTGCAGTACCAAAAAATTGCATTTTACATATTTTTAAAAATGCACATGCGTCTGAGAAGTATCAGTTTATTGATTCGAGTTCTAGTCTATTTTTAAGGATATTTCCCATTTTAATGTCACAGACTCTTCTTTCACTCTTCTGTAACTTTATCCAAATGAGTTACAGGTTTGTTAATTGACTAAACTTAGTCTCCTTGTTTCATGGGTTGAAACTAGGATCTGCGCGTTTAATATTTAGCGAAATACAAATAAGTGACGTATTAGCGACATATTAGCGACATAGAACTTTTTTTTCCCATTGCCCCCTTTCCTTTCTTTCCTTTGAATTCCATCTCATTTCTTCCTGATCTGGCAACTCCTCCTATCTTTCAACTTCTTTCGCTGTCCACCTCCACATCCCAGTCCTTGTCTCTCCAACCGTGACAGGTGCTTGCCTCTTGTGGCTATCTGTGCCACACACCTGCCATTCGCCATCAGCTTTTAGCTGTGGGCTTAGTCTGACCACTTCAGGGAGTGTTCAGTAGTTACTTCTGGCATTGTTAAGAGGCACTTGTAACCACCTATTATGCACCCCTACTACCGGCGGTCGTTAGTTAGTGCCATGGGTCAGACCAGATTTATTAGCGGCAGAGGCCGAGGATGCCAGGTGGGTGCAGGGAAATACACAGAGACTGCACCCGTGGAGGAAGTTGAGACAGGTAGGCGAAAGTGTGGACAGCTCAGAAGACAGAATCGGAGGAAACTGACAGAAAGGGCGACATAGAACTTTATCAAGATCATCATATCAGAAACTAAAAAATGATTAAGCTTAAGTTGTGTCCTACCTGGTTTGTCACCGTGCCCTCAGCACATTTAAAACTACAGTAACGATTTCCAGGCCCTCATTATTCCATGAATGCAATTAAATTAGCTCTATCATACATATTACACATACATGTATAAAATATACCATGTCAAACAGCAAATGACCAGGTCAAAGTTAAGTACTCGAATATCAAACAGAGAAATTTAGTATTGTCCTGCATACATGTAGGCACTGGTGAACTATGTGACAAGCGTATCATAAACTGTTGTTTAATTTGTCCAGAAACTATTAGTGTACCAGCTGCCTTTGTACTTACAAATGTGTGGGCAACTCACCTGTGAAATTGTGCTTAACAATTATGTACTGAACCAGAATAGTCGGCAATTCTTCCTGTTATACGAGGGAACATTATGTTCAGTATCACATCACGCAGGTTTCAAAGATCACTATACAGATTGGCTATGTTAACTACTAGTTGCTAATCAAGGTAGGAAGGAAGGAAGGAAATGTTTTATTTAATGACACACTCAACACATTTTATTTAGAGTTATATGGCATTGGACATATGGTTAAAGACCACACAGATATTGAGAAAGGAAACCCGCTGTCACCACTTCATGGGCTACTCTTTCCAATTAGCAGCAAGGGATCTTTTATATGCACCATCCCATAGACAGGATAGCACATACCACGGCCTTTGATGTACCAGTTGTGGTGCACTGACTGGAGTGAGAAATAGCCCAATGGGTCCACTGATGGGGATCGATCCCAAACCGACCGTGTATCAAGCAAGTGCTTTCTTACTGGGCTATGTCTCGCCCCCAACGATGAAATAGTTAAAGTTGGTTTCCTTTAACGACACCACTAGAGCAAACTGATTATTTAATCATCAGCTATTGGATGTCAAACATTTCATAATCCTGACATGCAGTCTTCCAAGAAACTGCTAAATTTTTTCTATTAGCAGCAAGGAATCTTTAGTATACACTTTCCCACAGACAGGACAGCACATACCATATTGAAATGAAAGGAAAAGAATATTTAATAACACTTTGGAAGCTGCTGCTGCCACATAAGCTACTCCTACTCCGAAAGCAGCAAGGGATCTTTTATTTGCTTTCCTACAGTCAGGTCTTCAATGCAGGTAATACACCATGACTGGTATATCAAAGGCCATGGTATGTGCTATCCTGTCTGTGGGATGGTGCATATAAAAAAAAACTTGCTACTAATGGAAAAATGTAGCTGGTTTCCCAGGTTTTCTCTCTATGACTGTGTCAAAATTACCAAATGTTTGACATCCAATAGCCGATGATTAATAAATCAATGTGCTCTAGTGGTGTCTTTAAACAAAACAAACTTCTTCTTCAATGCAGGTAACACACCAAATTTAACTTCCTGAATGTGCATCAACTGGAAGTGGATCATATCATGGCAATACCCATTGAAACACTAGACACGAAAGAGCATCAAAGTGCATTCCAGTGAACTGGCTGGCATACAGGTACACCTAATACAGTGATGCATGATGCAACAGGAGGGCTCAGTTGTTTTCTGGGATGCTTAGTCCTGTTCTCTATTAACATTGCTCATATTCTATTTAAGGTTCAGCTACGTTGTTGCCGATATTCTATTTAAGGTTCAGCTATGTTGCTGCTGATATTCTATTTAAGGTTCAGCTACGTTGTTGCTGATATTCTATTTAAGGTTCAGCTATGCTGTTGCCCACATTCTATTTAAGTTCAGGCACGTTGTTGGCCATGTTCTATTTTAGGTTCAGGCAAGTTACTGCCTATATTCTATTTAAAGTTCAGGCACGCTGTTGCCTATATTCTATTTTAAGTTCAGCTACGCTGTTGCCCACATTCTATTTAAGGTTCAGCTACGCTATTGCCCACATTCTATTTAAGATTCAGGCATGTTGTTGGCCATGTTCTATTTTAGGTTCAGGCACGTTATTGCCTATATTCTATTTAAGGTTAAGGCACGCTGTTGCCTATATTCTATTTTAGGTTCAGGCACGCTGTTGCCTATATTTTATTTTAGGTTCAGGCACGTTATTGCCTATAATCTATTTAAGGTTCTGGCACGCTGTTGCCTATATTCTATTTAAGGCTTAGGCACGCTGTTGCCCATATTCTATTTTAGGTTCAGGCACGTCCATCCAAAGCCCGGTCTCTGGCATGGCTAATGGCTAGGCTTGGGACAGAAAAGTCTGGGATTGTTATCATTGCGGTCCTACGACCTGATGTCATAACTGGAAGCAAACTGAACCACATTCTGTCATTCACTGTTGACTTCAAACTTTTGCATATGGATGTGAAATTTGTTGGAAATGCATTAAAGGGACATTCTTGATTTTGCTGCATTGTATGATGTTTCCGACTAATAAAATATTTCTACAATTAAACTTACATATTAAATATATTTTCTTGGTTAGAATATCAGTGTCTGTATATTCAATGTGTTTCTGGTCGTCTTAATATTTTTGTAAGAAGCCCAAACTGGATTTTGTCTTTTTGATAATATTTCTGGAAATAAAATGAAATTTAACCTAGTACAAATATTAGAATGATCAGAAACACATTTAATATACAGCTACTAATATTTTATGCAGAAAAATATATTTGATATGTAATTACAATCGTTAAAAGTCTCTGTTAATCAATAACATCTTAAGCATTGCTGCAAACTCAGGAATGTCCCTTTAACTTTCTGACTACTGCAGGTGAGATATCTCGCCCGACGTCATGCCAGTCAACATACTGTACACTGTATAAAGTGCATTCCCCAATTTATATTTTCCACCATTTTGCACACGACACTCAACGAAAACAATTTATTAACAGGAAACGTAAGACAACTTCAGTGGAAAATTTTGGAATTTTGAGTTTTCAGCAAGTATTTTCTCTTGACAACAATGGCGGTACGTCGCAGTAATTTTCAGTGATCGATAGCTGATTGTGTCAGCTAATTTGATAATAAATTTGATCATTTTACTGACAATGAAAATCACCGAATATTGGGATATGAATAATAGTTTTTTTTTTTTTTAAGTTCTGGTAAGAAAACCACTGTTATTGAGAATATTAATGGACATAAATACTGGACAGCTGGCCACAAATGCAGATAAATAAACGTGACTTTTTCTATTTTTTGCCAAATTTTAATCAACATTAACTGATCTAAAATATAAAATTTTGAAAAATCCACGAAAATAATACTCACTGATTTAAAGATTTATGTGAGTAAAAATTATAAACTTGTACCCACTCAACATGGTTTTTGTCAAAAATTAATCCAGTAGTCTAAAGGTTAAAGCATTTTGTAACTAAGTTGGAGTAGCAACAACTGGAAGTAAACATACTCATTTCGGATCAATTCATATCAAAGTGCATTGGGTGTTTGAGGTGTCAACAGTATAATTGACATATGCAACCACTGCAATTGCCCGCAGCAATCAGCAGTGTTACAGAGATAAAAAAAAGTTTGTTTTATTTAACAACGCCACTAGAGCACATTCATTTTTTTATCTTATCATTAGCTATTGGATGTCAAACATATGGTCATTCTGACACTGTTTTTTTTTTAGAGGAAACCCGCTGTAGAGTTCATTTTCCATGGCATTTGTTTTTGCTGTGGACTACATAAGAATTTTTTTTTTCAAGATGTATTTCTTCATTATTGTTAAAAATAAAATATACTTTGTGAACTGAAAACAGATTAAAAATAAATACACTATTATTTATAAGTATCTGAATCTCAGCATCATCCGAAATACATGGAAATTACATGTGTACTAGCATTAATAAATCCAACTGGTCCAAAAAATGTGACATGTATCAAGGAAGGAAATGGGGTTTTTAACGACACACTCAACACATTTTATTTACGGTTATTATATGACGTTGGACATATGGTTAAGGACCACACAGATATTGAAGGAGGAAATCCGCTATCGCCACTTCATGGGCTACTCTTTTTGATTAGCAGCAAGGGATCTTTTATATGCACCATCCCATAGACAGGATAGCACATACCACGGCCTTTGATGTACCAGTCGTGGTGAACTGGTGGAACAAGAAATAGCCCAATGGGGCACTGACAGGGATCAATCTCAAACCGACCGGGCATCAAGCGAGCACTATACCACTGGGCTACGTCTCGCCCCGTATCAATTACAGACTGGCCTCAGTGGCATCGTGGTTAGGCCATCAGTCTACAGGCTGGTAGGTACTGGGTTCGGATCCCAGTTGAGGCATGGGATTTTTAATCCAGATACAGACTCCAAACCCTGAGTGAGTGCTCCGAAAGGCTCAATGGGTAGGTGTAAACCACTTGCACCGACCAGTGATCCATAACTGGTTCAACAAAGGCCATAGTTTGTGCTATGCTGCCTGTGGGAAGCGCAAATAAAAGATCCCTTGCTGCTAATCGGAAAGAGTAGCCCATGTAGTGGTGACAGTGGGTTTCCTCTCAAACTCTGTGTGGTCCTTAACCATATGTCTGATGCCATATAACTGTAAATAAAATAATAAAATGTGTTGAGTGAGTCGTTAAATAAAATATTTCTTTCTTTGTATCAATTAGAGTGTGTTAGTGTGTCTGTGAAGGTATTTTGGAGGATGCTATATCAGCATATTTTAAAACATGATAAATCTGAGATCAGCAGCAACCTAGGGTCATGCACCACCCCCCCCCCCCCCCCCTCCCTTTGGCAGCGAGTGGACTCTCTGCCTCATTCTGACTTTGCGCGGTCAGTCCCTTGCAGCCAGCGTTTGTCCAGCTTGGACGCATTCTTGGGCAGTCGGTCTAGGATCGACCCCCCCCCCCCCCCCAGTGACCCATTGGGCTATTTCTCGTTCCAGCCAGTGCACCATGACTGGTGTAACAAAGGTCATGGTATGTACTATCCTGTCTGTGGGATAGTGCATATAAGATTCCTTGCTGCTAATCAAAAAGAGTAGCCCATGAAGTGGCGACAGCGGGTTTCCTCTCAAACTCTGTGTGGTCCTTAACCATATGCCCGACGCCATATAACCGTAAATAAAATGTGTTGAGTGCATCGTTAAATAAAACATTTCCTTCTTGCAGAAACGTTTTTCATACCCACCCACCCTCACCTGGGCTGGGCTATAACAAGATAAACATGTTCTTGTTTTGGCACTGGATCATTATGTTCTATCAATAATTGCATACTGGTGTTGTTGCTTTACAGTCAATTTATGTATGTGATGCTTTATGCCTTTATTAACTAGTCATTTATTATATGATATATGCTATCGCTACTGGCCTCGGTGGCGTCGTGGTTAGGCCATCGGTCTACAGGCTGGTAGGTACTGGGTTCGAATCCCAGTCGAGGCATAGGATTTTTAATCCAGATACCGACTCCAAACCCTGAGTAAGTGCTCCGCAAGGCTCAATGGGTAGGTGTAAACCACTTGCACCGACCAGTGATCCATAACTGCTTCAACAAAGGCCATGGTTTGTGCTATCCTGCCTGTGGGAAGCACAAATAAAAGATCCCTTGCTGCCTGTCATAAAAGAGTAGCCTATGTGGCGACAGCAGGTTTACTCTAAAAAACAGTGTCAGAATGACCATATGTTTGACGTCCAATAGCCGATGATAAGATAAAAAATCAATGTGCTCTAGAGGCGTCGTTAAATAAAACAAACTTTACTCTTTTTTATGCTATTGCTAGTCAAAAAATATACTGATGGAAAGAAATAAGGGAACACATCAAATCGTAGACCACATTGAATACATTACTAGCGTAGTAGTGTCTGTATTTCACACCAAGTTGTAATGTGGGATTGAATGTCTGTAGTGTTGAATGAGCTGCTTGTATGTTCCCAGTCAACTTCTGGCAATATGAATTGATTTTTGATGCAGTCATTATTTCTTGTTACTATCTGTGTGATGCTTTATTTATTTCCATCAGTATATTATACATGTTACTGCAAGAAATATACAGATTACAGTAGGACCTATTGCTGGTTTCCTACCACTATTGTGTAACTGGCTACATGCTTGCGAATGCTTAGAATAAATTAGTTTACCCCAAAGAGTTGTCTTGCTTGTGATAATGGAAATACGAATATGTCAGAACCTATAGGTTACCAGGGACCCATTCCATGGAGCGATCTTAACACTGCCTTATGCACTGAAAGTGATCTTTGGGTGGGATGCATGTAAAGCACTCACTTGATGAATGGTCGGTCTAGGATCGATTCCCGTCGGTGGACCCATTGGACTATTTTTCACTCCATCCAGTGTACCATGACTGGTACATCAATGGTCGTGGTATGTGCTATTCTGTCTGTGGGATGGTGCATATAAAAGATCCCTGGATACTAATACAAAAATGTAGTGGGTTTCCTGTCTAATACTAGATGTCAAAATTACCAAATGTTTGACATCCAATAGCCGATGATAAATAAATCAATGTGTTCTAGTGGTGTTGTTAAACAAAACAAACAAACTTACGGTGATCTTAGTGCTAAGATCTCTTTGTGGAATGAGGTGATGGTCGGTATTTTAGGATAACCTGTACATGGATTATCAGACACATTGCTCATCTTGATGACTGTCTATGATAGTAAAAGATTTTTTTTTAAACCAACAATAAAAGGTCCTTATTTCTTTTTACTAATTTTAATGATAAAGTATAGTAGAATATGGTTCTATATGCATCAGCCAAACTCAAGAAAAACTCAAATAAACATTAGCTTATACTTAAACTTGACACAGAAATTATGTAACTTTGTTCGATCTATTCACTGATTTAGAATTCAAATTCTCACGCTGCGCATCTGTTACACACAAATCAAATTAGCCAAATTTAAACTTAGAGCTAGTTGTACCAGAACTGATCATATGGGAAAGGCAAGAGACACAATAATAGTTATCATTAATTTGTTTTTTAAAAAGTATGCTTGCTGGGTCTTCAGGCAATTTTTCTCTATTCATACATGGTTTGAAATAAAAATATATTCTAAGGGTGGTTTGTACACCAAAAATAGATTTTTAAAAGGAAAAAACAGGCCTCCGCCAACTTTATGTGATCATTATCGGAACATCTTTAATAACAATTAGCTTACTTTGTTACATCCACCACACAACATGCCCCTCCCTCCTCCCCCACAAGGTAATGAAATAAAATTACCTGGCAATACTTTACTGTCACAAGAAGAATTTCAATTAACAATCATAAAAATAACTAACTTACAGCCCATCCCATCATTTTGTAAAAAAGAAATTTGTAAATACTTTCAATTTGGTTTGATGTAAACGCAAACGTTTTTTTTTTTAAATAACAAAAATATACTATTTGCGTGTCCAATTTACAAATCAACTGGCTCAGATGTAAATAACCTGTAGTAAACTCCATAGTATGAAAAAAAAGGCGTTCTCCATGGGACGGACTGTAGAAGGTTTATTTAATGCTTTCGCTCATTAGATACATTTTAAAACAACTCGTTGTGAGATAAATGGTATCTAACAGCCACTTATGTAGTATTCTCTGTTTATTCATTAAAGGGACAGACCCTATAGTTTCAACCCATGAAAATGAACACTAAGTTTATTTAATATATAAATCTGTAACACATTTGGATAAAGTTACAATTGAGTGAAACATGAGTCTGCTACTTAAAAATGGTCAAATACCCTCTAAAAATAGACCAAAATTCGACTCCATAACTGTTACTTCTCAGACACACGTGCGTTTAAAAAAAGAAGAAGAGAAATGTATATTGTGATATTAAAAACACTTCAAATGTACAGAAATTGATAATCTAAACCATAAAATCTAAACAGAGTATGATTTCAGTTATCAAAAATGGCTACAATAGTGAAAAATATGCCTTAGTGTTTAAAAACTAGGGTATGTTCCTTTAAAGAGACTGTCCTATGCTTGCTGCCATTGTAAAATATGTGACTGATTAAAAGAGACTTTTTAATGACTAACATTACACATCAATGACTTGTTCATGTTTACAATACCAGAGCATATAGCAGTGTATCTATAGACAAAGTGTTCCACATGAAAAGGAATTTAATATGTAATTGTAGTTATTTTCATGGTCTATTAATCCTTAACAAGTTACTATGGCAACAAACATATGAAAGTCTCTTTGAATTTTTTTTTACAAATTCCTTCAAGAATATTAAATTTCAAACTAAACTGTTTTGTTTAACGACACCACTAGAGAACTCAGATTTTTCTTTTTTAATCATTGGCTATTGGATATAAAATATTTGATAATTCAGACACATATTGTCTTAAAGGACTCCTCCTACATTTTTACATCAACAGCATGGGATTTTTTATATGCACTTTCACACAGACAGAACAGTACATACCACAACCTTTGATAAACCAATCATGGGGCACTGATTGAATGGGGAACACACCCCAATAAGAGAATGGGTCCACTGAGGGGATGTAGTCCTGTGGTAAAGTGTTCGCTTGATGTCCAGTCGGCCTAGGGTCGATCCCCATCGGTGGGCCCATTGGGATGTTTATCATTCCAGCCAGCACACCATGACTGGTATATCAAAGGCTGTGGTATGTGCTATCCTGTCTATGGGATGGTGCACACAAAAAATCACATGCTACTAATGGAAAAATATAGCAGGTATCCTCTCTAAGACTGTATGTCAAAACTACCAAATGTCTGGTCAAAACTACCAAATGTCTGACATGCAATAGCTGATGATTAATTAATCAATATGCTCAAGTGGTGTCGTTAAACAAAACTAACTATTTTCAACACAATTTTTTTTTTAAGCAGTTAACCATTTGTTTTTCTCATTTCCTTCAATCACCTCAGTTTCTTCAGGAACCCATTTTCAAAGCAAACTCCACCTAGGGAAAACCGTGTCAATAAATCACCTAGAATGATGCTTAATCCTTGAAATCATTAACGATCATTAAAGCCAAGTTTAATCCATCACTGCTGAGTACAGGTCATCCATCAATTTCTTTGATCCATTATTTATGAATTAAAACCCCTGGAAACTTTTGATCCTTTTATTTCAGAATAACAACTACTTTCACCTTCTTTGTTTACGAATGAAAAATACAACTCCAATTCCTTTGCTTACGAAGAGAAATAGAAATTTGATTCCATTTTTTTTTCCAGTGAATAAAGACACCAGTAAATCCTTTGTTTATGAATAAAGGAAAAAAAAAAACATCATGAAACTCGAGTGCTGCAGCGTAGGTTGACGGAAAACACACAAAAAACACAAATAAACACTGACCCAATTACACGGATCTCATGACATCGAGCAAGATGACGGTTTGTGAGATATTTTATGCCATAAACCTTAATGCAAATGAGACCAAATTTCATTTGTTTGCTCTACACGCTCGAGAACCTTTCAAATTTACATTCAGCAAATGATCGCATAATTCAATTCCATATTAGATCAAGCAACGGCTGATGAAGTATTCTCACAGCCTTATCTCCGCGCCCGATTCTTCCACGAAATCCAGAAGCTCGGAGGAATTAATTTACTCCTCTCCCCGATTCCTCTCTGCGTTCACAAAGGCATGAAAATTGCGGCTCTCAAACGTCTGAGAAGAGATTTACAAACTTTTTAATGGGGCTGGATATAATAAAGACATGATGCTCCAACTCACTGAATTGATATTTTTAATACAAACATTTTTGGGGAGGTTTTTTTTTAATGGGTCTAGATTGTAACAGATTCAGTGTTTGTAAGAAGAGAGATTTACAAACTTTTTAATGTGTCTAGATAGTAACAGATATAGTGTTTGTAAGAAAAGAGATTTACAAACTTTTTAATGGGTCTAGATTGTACCAGATACAGTGTTTGTAAGAAGAGAGATTTACAAACTTTTTGATGTGTGTAGATTGTAACAGATAGAGTGTTTGCGAGGAGAGAGATTTATAAACTTTTTAATGTGTCTAGATTGTAACAGATACAGTGTTTGTAAGAAGATAGATTTACAAACTTTTTAATATGTCTAGATTGTAACAGATACAGTGTTTGTAAGAAGTGAGATTTACAAACTTTTTAGTGTGTCTACATTGTAACAAATATAGTGTTTGTGAGGAGAAATTCACAAACTTTTTAATGGGTCTAGATTGTAACAGATACAGTATTTGTAAGGAGAGAGATTTACAAACGTTTTAATGTGTCTAAATTGTAACAGATACAGTGTTTGTAAGGAGAGAGATTTACAAATGTTTTAATGTGTCTAGACTGTAACAGATATAGTGTTTGTAAGGAGAGAGATTTACAAACTTTTTAATGGGTCTAGATTGTACCAGATGCAGTGTTTGTAAGAAGAGAGATTTACACACTTTTGAATGTGTCTAGATTGTAACAGATAGAGTGTTTGTAAGAAGAGAGATTTACAAACTTTTTAATGTGTCTAGATTATAACAGATAGAGTGTTTGTAAGAAGAGAGATTTACAAACTTTTTAATGGGTCTAGATTGTAACAGATAGAGTGTTTGTGAGGAGAGAGATTTATAAACTTTTTAATGTGTCTACATTGTAACAAATACAGTGTTTGTGAGGAGAGATTCACAAATTTTTTAATGTGTCTACATTGTAACAGATACAGTGTTTGTGAGGAGAGATTTACAAACTTTTTAATCTCGCTGGATATAATAAAAGTTTGTTTTGTTTAATGACACCACTAGATTACATTGATTTATTAATCATCGGCTATTGGATGTCAAACATATGGTCATTTTGACAGTCATAGAGATGAAACCCGCTACATTTTTTCATTATTAGCAAGGGATCTTTTATATGCACCATCCCATAGACAGGATAGCACATACCACGGCCTTTGATGTACCAGTCATGGTGCACTGGCTGGAGCGAGAAATAGCCCAATGGGCTCACTGACGGGGATCGATCCCAAATCAACCGCGCATCAAGCGAGCACTATACCACTGGGCTACATCTCGCCCCTTGTTTAAGTCTGTCTAGACTGTAAAATAATGCTTCAATTCTCAAATTAATATTTTTACTATAACAGGTTTTCTTTAATGGGGCTCGAACTTAATGATAGCATGGACGGCAATGGCTGTAGGTGCGAAATGAATTTCCACAGATCAACGACTTCGATTTTTTTTCACTGGATAAATATTATTGCCTTCACTTGAGAAGATAACTTTTAGCTTTTTAAGTTATTTTTATTTGTTGCAAAAGTTACTGGTGCAACAGGGGCAGTGATTTAGCTCAGTCGGTTGAGTGCTCGCTTGAGGTACTTATGTGGCAGTGGATCCATTCAGCTGATTGGGTTTTTTTCTCGGAACCACAACTGGACAAAGGCGTGGTATGCACTTTCCTGTCTGTGGGAAAGTGCATATAAAAGATCCCTTTCTGCATTGAGAAAAATATAGCGGGTTTCCTGTGATGACTACGAGTCAGAATTACCAAATGTTTGACATCCAATAGCCGGTGATTAATTAATCAATGTGCTCGAGTGGTGTCGTTATACAAAAAAAACTTCACTTTAATGGTGCAACAGATATGAAAGAAAAAAAGAAAGAAATGTTTTATTTAACGATGCACTCAACACATTTTATTTATGGTTATATGGTGTCAGACATATGGTTAAGGACCACACAGATTTTGAGAGGAAACCCGCTGTCGCCAGTACATGGGCTACTCTTTCCGATTAGCAGCAAGGGATCTTTTATTTGCGCTTCCCACAGGCACGATAGGACAAACCATGGCCTTTGTTGAACGAGTTATGGATCACTAGTTGGTGCAAGTGGTTTACACCTACCCATTGAGCCTTGCGAAGCACTCACTCAGGGTTTGGAGTCGGTATCTGGATTAAAAATCCCATGCCTCGACTGGGATCTGAACCCAGTACCTACCAGCCTGTAGACCGATGGCCTAACCACTGCGCCACCAAGGCCGGTCAACAGATATGTGTCAATAATCCAATATGACCTTTTAATAATATATATGGGGAATTGTTTAAGTGTGTCTAGATTGTAACAGATATACTGTAATGCTTCGATTCTCAATTCATATTTTTATTACAGAGCTGGAACTCAACGGCAGCACCAGTGACATTTGCCATAGCTGTGATATGAATTGCCATAGGTCAGGAAGTTTACCAATGACAGTTTTTTTCCACTGGATAAATATTATTGCCATTACTTAAGGAGATAACTGTTGCTTTTTAGGCTATGCTTATTTGTTGCAAAAGTTACTGGTTCCAAATTGCTGCAGACATTCAGACTCCGAACTCTATTTATCTGTCCATTAGAGGCTTTTGTAGGAGATATTGCTGGCACTATAATCTGCGATATCTCCTGCGTTATTCTCCTAGGAGATATTGCTTCTTTTGTTACGTCACTGTGTATATTTCAATGCTAAACCTATCATTAGTGACATCACGCCACTGTCATTCTGCTAGTTAACGAGTCTACCGCTGCCAAATATAGTGACATTCAACCCACATTACTGACACTGTTTACAATTGTAGCAAATGAAAAGAATGATAATGGATCATGAAGTAAAGTGGGGGTTTTCACAGCATATTTTTTAATGTTTAGATTTAACAAATGTATAATGTTTCACTATTCTCGAGTAAAAAAAAAATGGTAATGTTTAGATTTAACAGAGGTACAAGTATTCTCGAGTAATTGTTTCACAACACACATTTTTTTTAAATGTCTAGATTTTAACACATGTGCAATGTTTCACTATTCTCAAGTAATTGTTTTTTTTCACACCAAATTTTAATGTCTATATTTTAACAGATGTACAATGTTTCACTATTCTCAAGTAATTGTTTTTTTTTCACACCAAATTTTAATGTCTATATTTTAACAGATGTACAATGCTCCACTATTCTCCAGTAATGTTGTTTTCACACCAAATTTTAATGTCTATATTTTAACAGATGTACAATGTTTCACTATTCTCAAGTAATTGTTTTTTTTTCACACCAAATTTTAATGTCTATATTTTAACAGATGTACAATGTTTCACTATTCTCAAGTAATTGGGGTTTTTTCACACCGAATTTTAATGTCTATATTTTAACAGATGTACAATGCTCCACTATTCTCCAGTAATGTTTTTCACACCGAATTTTAATGTCTATATTTTAACAGATGTACAATGCTCCACTATTCTCCAGTAATGTTTGTTTTCACACTGAATTTTAATGTCTATATTTTAACAGATGTACAATGCTCCACTATTCTCCAGTGATGTTTGTTTTCACACCGAATTTTAATGTCTATATTTTAACAGATGTACAATGCTCCACTATTCTCCAGTGATGTTTGTTTTCACACCGAATTTTAATGTCTATATTTTAACAGATGTACAATGCTCCACTATTCTCCAGTAATGTTTGTTTTCACACTGAATTTTAATGTCTATATTTTAACAGATGTACAATGCTCCACTATTCTCCAGTAATGTTTGTTTTCACACTGAATTTTAATGTCTATATTTTAACAGATGTACAATGCTCCACTATTCTCCAGTAATGTTTTTCACACCGAATTTTAATGTCTATATTTTAACAGATGTACAATGCTCCACTATTCTCCAGTAATGTTTGTTTTCACACTGAATTTTAATGTCTATATTTTAACAGATGTACAATGCTCCACTATTCTCCAGTAATGTTTGTTTTCACAACAGATTTTTATGTACAATGTTCCACTATTCTCCAGTAATGTTTGTTTTCACACTGAATTTTAATGTCTATATTTTAACAGATGTACAATGCTCCACTATTCTCCAGTGATGTTTGTTTTCACACTGAATTTTAATGTCTATATTTTAACAGATGTACAATGCTCCACTATTCTCCAGTAATGTTGTTTTCACACTGAATTTTAATGTCTATATTTTAACAGATGTACAATGCTCCACTATTCTCCAGTAATGTTTTTCACACCGAATTTTAATGTCTATATTTTAACAGATGTACAATGTTCCACTATTCTCAAGTAATGTTTTTCACACCAAATTTTAATGTCTATATTTTAACAGATGTACAATGTTCCACTATTGTCAAGTAATATTTTTCACACCAAATTTTAATGTCTATATTTTAACAGATGTACAATGCTCCACTATTCTCCAGTAATGTTTTTCACACCGAATTTTAATGTCTATATTTTAACAGATGTACAATGCTCCACTATTCTCCAGTGATGTTTGTTTTCACACTGAATTTTAATGTCTATATTTTAACAGATGTACAATGTTTCACTATTCTCAAGTAATTGTTTTATTTCACACCAAATTTTAATGTCTATATTTTAACAGATGTACAATGATCCACTATTCTCAAGTAATATTTTTCACACCGAATTTTAATGTCTATATTTTAACAGATGTACAATGCTCCACTATTCTCCAGTAATGTTTGTTTTCACACTGAATTTTAATGTCTATATTTTAACAGATGTACAATGCTCCACTATTCTCCAGTAATGTTTGTTTTCACACTGAATTTTAATGTCTATATTTTAACAGATGTACAATGCTCCACTATTCTCCAGTAATGTTTGTTTTCACACTGAATTTTAATGTCTATATTTTAACAGATGTACAATGCTCCACTATTCTCCAGTAATGTTTGTTTTCACACCGAATTTTAATGTCTATATTTTAACAGATGTACAATGCTCCACTATTCTCCAGTAATGTTTGTTTTCACACCGAATTTTAATGTCTATATTTTAACAGATGTACAATGCTCCACTATTCTCCAGTAATATTTTTCACACCGAATTTTAATGTCTATATTTTAACAGATGTACAATGTTTCACTATTCTCAAGTAATTGTTTTATTTCACACCAAATTTTAATGTCTATATTTTAACAGATGTACAATGATCCACTATTCTCAAGTAATATTTTTCACACCGAATTTTAATGTCTATATTTTAACAGATGTACAATGCTCCACTATTCTCCAGTAATGTTTGTTTTCACACTGAATTTTAATGTCTATATTTTAACAGATGTACAATGCTCCACTATTCTCCAGTAATGTTTGTTTTCACACTGAATTTTAATGTCTATATTTTAACAGATGTACAATGCTCCACTATTCTCAAGTAATTGTTTTATTTCACACCAAATTTTAATGTCTATATTTTAACAGATGTACAATGATCCACTATTCTCAAGTAATATTTTTCACACCGAATTTTAATGTCTATATTTTAACAGATGTACAATGCTCCACTATTCTCCAGTAATGTTTGTTTTCACACTGAATTTTAATGTCTATATTTTAACAGATGTACAATGCTCCACTATTCTCCAGTAATGTTTGTTTTCACACCGAATTTTAATGTCTATATTTTAACAGATGTACAATGCTCCACTATTCTCCAGTCATGTTTGTTTTCACACCGAATTTTAATGTCTATATTTTAACAGATGTACAATGCTCCACTATTCTCAAGTAATATTTTTCACACTGAATTTTAATGTCTATATTTTAACAGATGTACAATGCTCCACTATTCTCCAGTAATGTTTTTCACACCGAATTTTAATGTCTATATTTTAACAGATGTACAATGCTCCACTATTCTCCAGTAATGTTTTTCACACCGAATTTTAATGTCTATATTTTAACAGATGTACAATGTTCCACTATTCTCCAGTAATGTTTGTTTTCACACTGAATTTTAATGTCTATATTTTAACAGATGTACAATGCTCCACTATTCTCCAGTAATGTTTTTCACACTGAATTTTAATGTCTATATTTTAACAGATGTACAATGATCCACTATTCTCCAGTGATGTTTGTTTTCACACCGAATTTTAATGTCTATATTTTAACAGATGTACAATGCTCCACTATTCTCCAGTGATGTTTGTTTTCACACCGAATTTTAATGTCTATATTTTAACAGATGTACAATGCTCCACTATTCTCCAGTGATGTTTGTTTTCACACCGAATTTTAATGTCTATATTTTAACAGATGTACAATGCTCCACTATTCTCCAGTGATGTTTGTTTTCACACCGAATTTTAATGTCTATATTTTAACAGATGTACAATGCTCCACTATTCTCCAGTGATGTTTGTTTTCACACCGAATTTTAATGTCTATATTTTAACAGATGTACAATGCTCCACTATTCTCCAGTAATGTTTGTTTTCACACCGAATTTTAATGTCTATATTTTAACAGATGTACAATGTTCCACTATTCTCCAGTGATGTTTGTTTTCACACCGAATTTTAATGTCTATATTTTAACAGATGTACAATGCTCCACTATTCTCCAGTAATGTTTTTCACACTGAATTTTAATGTCTATATTTTAACAGATGTACAATGTTCCACTATTCTCCAGTAATGTTTGTTTTCACACCGAATTTTAATGTCTATATTTTAACAGATGTACAATGTTCCACTATTCTCCAGTGATGTTTGTTTTCACACCGAATTTTAATGTCTGTATTTTAACAGATGTACAATGCTCCACTATTCTCCAGTAATGTTTGTTTTCACACCGAATTTTATGAACACTGTTCCACTAAGGGCCGGACGTAGCCCAGTGGGGAAAACTCTTGCTTGATGCACGGTTGGTCTTGGATCGATTCCCATTGGTGGGCCTATTGGGCTATTTCTCACTCTAGCCAGTGCACCACAACTGGTATATCAAATGTTGTGGTATGTGCTATCCTGTCTATGGGATGGTGCATATAAAAGATCCCTTGCTACTAATGAACAAATTTAGCGGGTTTTCTTTCTAAGACTGTATGGGGAAATTACCATATGTTTGACATCCAATAGCCAATGATTTATCAAATCAATGTGCTCTAGTGATGTCGTTAAACAAAACAAACAAACCTTTTGTAAAGGCAAGACAAAAATACACTAGTGTAGAGACTAGATTAAAAAACATTAATAATAATTGTTGTTTTTTTAATTCACGTGATATATCAGTCTATGGTATGTGCTGCCCTGTCTATGGGATGGTGCATATAAAAGATCACTTGCTACTTATGGAAAAATATGGCAGTTTTCCTCACTAAGACTATATGTCAGAATTACCAAATGTTTGACATCCAATAGCTGATTATTAACAAATCAATGTGCTCTAGTGGTGTTATTAAACAAATTTATTTATTTTTTGTAAACTTTTGAACATGATCAATATATCTTTGAACTACAAATTCCCAATATGCTGCGAAGAAGACGAATCTGATCGGAATCTATGTTTGGCATGACGAGAGACTCACAACATAATACCATCCACTCCACTATCAATCTATGTTCGACATGAAGGCGAGATTCAGACTGTTATACTATCCACACAACTATCAATTGGCTGCGTGGCCAAACACTCCCGGGAGTGCTGTTTTGACGGACTCAGACTTACACGTCCATTAGATGGTCGCCTCTCGGAAATTGCTATCTGACAGAAACACATACTTGTTACGCAGGGATCGCAGATCACTACCGATAGGAGAGGAAAGGAATGTTTGTTCACCAGACACTTCGGCACGTGTTTTTAATTTTACGATGGTTGTTTGGTGTCTAACATAGTGGTGATTTCAGCACACATATTTACAGATATCATGGTCTAGAATGAGAGAAGAAACTTGCTGCCAATATTTTAAAAGGTTCAAGCATGTCAGCCTGGGCATTCATGTTACCTAAGGGATGTTTGTTTGCCAGACACCTCGGCACGTGTGTTTTTAATTTACAATGGTTGTTTGGTGTCTACTTGTTTACAGATATCATGGTCCAGAATGAGCGAGGAAACTTGCTGCCAACAGTTCAAAAGGTTCAAGCATGCCAGCATGGACATGCTTCTTATCTAAGGGATTTGTGTTTAATAGACAACTCGGCACATTTTTAATTTAGTGGGCTGATTCAGCTATTTCTCGTTCCAACCAGTGCACCACGACTGGTATTTATTAAAGACCGTGGTACATGTATGTGCTATCCTGTCTGTGGGATGGTGCACACAAAATATCCTTTGCTACAATAAGTACTAGTCTTAGAGAGGAAACCAGCTACATTTTTTATTAGTAGCAAGGAATCTTTTATATGAACCATCTCACAGACAGGATAGCACATACCATGGCCTTTGATATATCAGTCCTGGTGCACTGGTTGGAACGACAAAACCCCAATCAGTTGAATGGATCCACCAAGAACCTTAGCTGCCCCCCCCCCCCCCCAATCCTACCCACCACATATAAACAACAAGGTCTAGTATGCATGTACAGTGACACCTCTCAAAACCGGACCTTCTGTAAACCGGAATTCCCTCAAAACTGGACATTTTTCACGGTCCTTTTTTTTAAAAATCAGTACAGAACTTAACCTCTCTAAACCAGATACCTCTTAAAACTGGACATTTTACTTGGTCCCCGAGGGTGTCCGGTTTAGAGGGGTTTCACTGTATAACCATAATTTATAACCATAATAATGCTAAACACAAAATACCCACAGTTTACAATGTTCGGAAGTGTTGTTAAACAAACCTTCCTTTCTTCTCCTAACAAACTGAACTGACTCGCAGCCACTCGTCGTTTGTAAATCAATGGCTAAGCCCTGCTCTCTAACTGTCATTTTGACAGTCGGGGATCAGAATCTAGCACGATCCGAGTATTGACGTGAATAAACATCTCGTAATTAAGACTAACAGTGACGTTTAGCCGCGAGACAGAGATGGAGAAATATATTAATCCATTAATGGTCGAAACTAATTTCAAGAAATATACGCAAAGCGGCTTGACAAGTCGATGGCTTCTTAATCGTGAAATAAATAGTACATGGGTATAAATAAAGAGGTTTGTGTCAATTAATATTTAATAGGAATGACAACCAAAGAAGAAAAAAAAACTAATTTCAAGAAATACATGTACATGTGTATGTTACAACAATTTGACAGACCAATATCACTTCTTAATCATAAAATAAACATTAAATGGGTATTAATAAACAATTCTTATGACAATTAATATTTAAGTGTTGAATAAGGTTACTATTTATATAAATAGGAATGACAACTATGGAGGAAAAAAAAACTAATTTCAAGAAATATTTTATAACAATTTGACAGACCAATATCACTTCTTAATCATAAAATAAACATTATGTGGGTATTAATAAACAATATTTGTGACAATTAATATTCAATTTAGGTCATGAATGAGGTTAATATTTATACAAATATTACGACTGACAAACGTTATATGAGGAAAAAAAACTAATTTCAAGAAATATGTGCAGCAATTTGATAGGCCCATTAACTCTTCATTGTAAAATAAATATTACATGGATATTAATAAACTTACTATTGGCAATTAATATTCAATTTTATAGTTAGATGAGCTCAATATTTAGACTATTATTATTGCTGACTGGTTTAACGTGTCCATATACCACTAGGGTTTCGAACACGCCTGTCCAGAGTCCGGCCTCCGATAGGATCGGGGGTCTGACTCAGGACAGGGATTATATTTAGACTAACATGAATGACAGCCACTTAATGAGCTAAATGCTACAAAAATTCTTAATCATGAATTAAATGTTATATCTTTTAGATTTCATGCAGCACTCGCAGCACTCGAAATTCCCGGTGGCAATCATCAATGCCGCCGCAAAAGCTATCGCAAAATTGATTTGTGACAGCATTTTAATTGTGTTGCAAATCTGACAGTGATAAAAAGTCTCTGACCTCTTTGTCCGATTACAGATCACAGATAAAAACATTTATAATCGAGTGTGGCCCAATTTTTTTCCATTTATTCCAGTATAGAAGTTGCCCAGGTGGGAAAATGTGTGATGTGAACTACTGTAATAAAGAAATGCCATGCCGTTCATCAACTGGGTTGTTGTTGGGTGGGGGTTTTTTGTTGTGGTTTTTTTTTTGGGGGGGGGGGGGGGGGGTGTTAAATCTATTTTATATAAATATTTCAGAGTGGAGATAGCCTGACACTGGTCATGATCAGACTCTTACACACCAGTCTTGGTCACTCTTAAAAACTTTAATTATTGATGTACATGCAGCGTATAATCTACCATACATTTTGGGGCTGGTGAATGGCCCCATCCCCCTAACGTAAATTCCCAATCCAATACCAAACGTTTTCCCAATTACGACCCAACAGTTTCCCAAATAGGAGATAACCATATGGAGTTTTTAGATTTGTGGGTGTTATTGTCTATTTGATCCTGCAAATGTAATTTTTGACCGAAGGCGTTATACATGAATAGACCTTTGATATGTTAGTCCAATCTCACATTCAATAACAACCCATTGAGGAGTTAACTTTCTGTTATATAGAGTTGTTTTTTTGTTGCTGAGGTGTCATGATTTAGCATATTAGTACTGCAGTGGATCATGTATGAATTATTTTTACAGCATTCATCTTTTCTTCAAAATTGTCGCCATAGTGCCGTTGCAAAAATTCATTTGCAATGGCACTTAATTGCCGTAGCAAAATTGTCTGAATTTCAAGGGTTGTTTCATACATATAAACAGGGCTTTAGATTGCATCAAATTCGAGGCATTAAACGATGTGTCCAAAATACATATGCCGAAAATAATCAGTTAACTACAAACATTCTAACCTCAAAATATTTTATCTCAAAACCACTGAAATGTTAAATTTAATTAGATTAAAATAACTTGAAATACATTTGTGAATATTGACAACTCCACAGGAGCTGTTAATGACAGTACTGAACTAAAACGACATTCCTGCACTCAGAAAAAAACAAACGTCCCCGCTGTGACCAAATTAGTGAGATCTACTTAAAGCCCCTGGGTCCCGTTCCACGAAGTGATCTTAGCCCTAAGATTACCTTAGTTGCATAGCTACCCTATGCACTTAAGTTGATCTTAAGGCTAAGATCACTTCATGGAACGGGACCCAGGTACATGTACATTTCTCACTTATATTATTGTTCTGATTTTTGTGAATTTTATTTTTGGGGGGGGGGGGGAATAATTTGTTTGTTCATCTCAACTCTAATACCCACACCACCCCCAAAAATGTCAAAGTTTGTTTTATTTAACAACACCACTAGAGCACATTGATTAATTAATCATCGGCTATTGGTTGTCAAACATTTGGTAATTTTAGCATAGTCTTAAAAAGGAAACCTGCTATAGTTTTCCATTAGCAGCAAGGGATCTTTTATATGAACCAGCCCACAGACAGGACAGCACATACCACGGCCTTTGATATACAAGTCGTGGTGCACTGGCTGGAATGAGAAATAGCCCAATGGGTCCACCGACGGGGATCGATCCCAGACCGACCGCGCATCAGGCGAGTGCTTTACCACTGGGCAAAGTCCCACCTACCCCACCCCACCCGGCCCAAGCATAATAAGTGGACTTTCTTATAATACAAAGTTCTCTGTTTGTAGGACCGGCCTCGGTGGCGTCGTGGTAGGCCATCGGTCTACAGGCTGGTAGGTACTGGGTTCGGATCTCAGTCGAGGCATGGGATTTTTAATCCAGATACTGACTCCAAACCCTGAGTGAGTGCACCGCAAGGCTCAATGGGTAGGTGTAAACCACTTGCACCGACCAGTGATCCATAACTGGTTCAACAAAGGCCATGGTTTGTGCTATCCTGCCTGTTGGAAGCGCAAATAAAAGATCCCTTGCTGCTAATCGGAAGAGTAGCCCATGTAGTGGTGACAGCGGGTTTCCTCTCAACATCTGTGTGGTCCTTAACCATATGTCTGATGCCATATAACCGTAAATAAAATGTGTTGAGTGCGTCGTTAAATAAAACATTTCTTTCTTTCTTTCTGTTTGTAGGTTCTGTTCTGGTCTATAAATAATATCTTACTGACAAAAACTAATAAACTCAAATCATAAATATTTTTTCGAGAAATGTTTAATCAAATGTTGTTTTGTTTGTTGTTTTGTTTGTTGTTTTTTTTGTTGTTTTTTTCCTTCCTTTCTTTTTCCTTTTTTTTTGTTCTTTTCTTCTAAAGATTTGCGCACATGAAGCCTACAGGGACATTGGAAAGATATGAAAAGACATTAAAAAAAAAATCCATAGAAATATTATACATGTTCCTGTCACACATAGCCATACGTAACCAAAAATAGCCTGTCACATGCAATTATTAACACACACACACACATGACACTGAAAACCACACACACACACACACACACACACACACGCATGCCGACACTTGAGACAAAGATGAAAAATCAATAAACATCACAGTGCATTTCTAGAATTGTATTAATATCAGGATATGGAATCTGTTCGCTTTCGTTAATATTCCCGGAATATTTCTCGGAAAAAAAGAAAATTCTTCCTTTAATATTCCCGGAATATTTCTCGGAAAAAAAGAAAATTCTTCCTGCCCGACAAATGTCAGCTATTGCCAAAGGCTAAATCCCTGGGCTTCTCTAAGGTGTTGCTAAAAATAATCTCACATGTGCATTCAAGAGAAATCAGTCAGGGCTCGAAAATTTTCCGACATCATTGGCAGACATCGTATTAAAGTGAATTAACATAAGAAGGAAGGAAGGAAATGTTTTATTTAATGACGCACTCAACACATTTTATTTTACAGTTATATGGCGTCAGACATATGGTTAAGGACCAAACAGATATTGAGGGAGGAAACCCGCTGTTGCCACTTCATGGGCTACTCTTTTCAATTAGAAGCAATGGTTCTTTTATATGCACCATCCCACAGACAGAACAGCACATACCATGGCCTTTGATGTACCAGTCATGGTGTACTGGCTGGAGCGAGAAGAATTAATATAAGAATGCATTATATACGACCAAGTGGCATACAAAATGTACACCTGAGGTGGTGGAAATTTCAACCTGGGACAGGTCTTGCGGAGTCATAGGGTCCAAATTTCCACCACTGAGGATGTATTTTTCTATACACATGACTGCATAATATGATGGATTCTGACTAAATTTATATTTACTTTAATGACGACAAATGTGACATTGTCTTGAACTTTCAAGAAATCTGTGAATATGTAACTCTAGATAAACACCCTTACCATCAGAAAAACATTTTGTAAATGCATTTCATGACACCCTCCAAAGCATTACATTACCACTGAACAGTGCCCATCTTCAATACTATGATTTACAGAGTCAAAAACCAACATCTACCAACAGATGCCATCACTTTTGTGAGGAAACCAAGGTGTGGTGGGAGGGAGGTATGGAGGGAGCGAGGGAGGGAGGGATGGTTTGGGTGGATGGGTGGATGTGTGGATGGACGGATGGATGGATGGATGGATGGATGGGTGGATGGGTGGGTGGGTGGGTGGGTGGAGAGATGGGTGGATGGGTGGATGGACGGACGGACAGATGGGTGGGTGGGTGGATGAATGGGTGGGTGGGTAGGTGGGTGGATGAATAGGTGGGTGGGTAGGTGGGTGGATGGATGGATGGATGGATGATGGATGGATGGATGGATGATGGATGGACGGACATCAGGAAAAATACATTGGCTATTGGGTGTCAAACAATGAATTAAATGAATAAACTGATGATCAACATCAATACAAATATCACAGGTAAGTAAAAGTAAAATTTGGAATAACATTTTGTGTTTTGGAGAAATTTCAAAACAATCTGAATGACAAAAATTATATCCACAATCAAGACCGCATCTCTGCACAATGTAGAGTAGAATGGACATTTGATGAATCGTCTATATGACGGAAAGAAATGTTTTATTTAATTACTCAACACATTTTATTTACAGTTATATGGCGTTAAGGACCACACAGATATAGAGAGAGGAAACCCACTGTCGCCACTTCATGGGTTATACTCTTTTCTATTAGCAGCAAGGCTGGATAGCTATTACTTCTAACACACATACACACACCCTCCCACCTTCTCCTCCGATCCCTTTCAACCTGCCACTAGCTACATTTGTAAATCTTGCTTTCTTTCCACTAATTACACACAAATTAAATTGTGGAATACTCTGGGAGGTGCTATAGACAGCCGTAATCTAATAGAGAATGACGCTAATCGGATTAGTTCGAACCTAATGGGTTAAATCATACACGCAGCAAACGAGAGGCCCGGCAGGCATGCAGCAGTTTTAAGTTAATTAGCTGTGATATGTTTCCACATCTAACCTATTGTCAAACTGTTTCCGTATCTGCGGGACAAACTGGAAACCAGGCAAATGATGATGAAATCAAGTTGGCAATTATAAAGAACACTGGCTGGTAGGTACTGGGTTCACATCCCGGTAACGCTCACACTCAGAGCGAGTTTAATGACTCAATGGGTAGGTGTAAGGCCACTACACCGACTTCTCTCTCACTAACCACTAATCAACTAACAACTAACCCACTGTCCTCGACAGACAGCCCAGATTAGTAAGGTGTGTGCCCAGGACAGTGTGACTGAACCTTAATTGGATATAAGCATGAAAATAAGTTGAAACGAAATGAATAAGGAATGATTTTATTTGAACATTTCACTTGGATCAGTGGTGTAGTGATAAAGTCATCAGCTTTATAGCTAGAAGGTACTGGGTTCACATCTAGGCACTGGCTCTCATGCATCCAGTGACTATTAACAACACAATGGAGAGGTGTAAGACCTCAAAACCTCTTTCTCTCTCTCGGGCTTCTAGATTATGGTAGCCCCACTCCCATAGCTAGTGATATTCAGTGTTGGGCTAGTAAATAACTAATATTGCCATGCCTGACAGGGCTTCTAGATTATGGTAGCCCCACTCCCATAGCTAGTGATATTCAGTGTTGGGCTAGTAAATAACTAATATTGCCATGCCTGACAGGGCTTCTAGATTATGGTAGCCCCACTCCCATAGCTAGTGATATTCAGTGTTGGGCTAGTAAATAACTAATATTGCCATGCCTGACAGGGCTTCTAGATTATGGTAGCCCCACTCCCATAGCTAGTGATATTCAGTGTTGGGCTAGTAAATAACTAATATTGCCATGCCTGACAGGGCTTCTAGATTATGGTAGCCCCACTCCCATAGCTAGTGATATTCAGTGTTGGGCTAGTAAATAACTAATATTGCCATGCCTGACAGGGCTTCTAGATTATGGTAGCCCCACTCCCATAGCTAGTGATATTCAGTGTTGGGCTAGTAAATAACTAATATTGCCATGCCTGACAGGGCTTCTAGATTATGGTAGCCCCACTCCCATAGCTAGTGATATTCAGTGTTGGGCTAGTAAATAACTAATATTGCCATGCCTGACAGGGCTTCTAGATTATGGTAGCCCCACTCCCATAGCTAGTGATATTCAGTGTTGGGCTAGTAAATAACTAATATTGCCATGCCTGACAGGGCTTCTAGATTATGGTAGCCCCACTCCCATAGCTAGTGATATTCAGTGTTGGGCTAGTAAATAACTAATATTGCCATGCCTGACAGGGCTTCTAGATTATGGTAGCCCCACTCCCATAGCTAGTGATATTCAGTGTTGGGCTAGTAAATAACTAATATTGCCATGCCTGACAGGGCTTCTAGATTATGGTAGCCCCACTCCCATAGCTAGTGATATTCAGTGTTGGGCTAGTAAATAACTAATATTGCCATGCCTGACAGGGCTTCTAGATTATGGTAGCCCCACTCCCATAGCTAGTGATATTCAGTGTTGGGCTAGTAAATAACTACTATTGCCATGCCTGACAGGGCTTCTAGATTATGGTAGCCCCACTCCCATAGCTAGTGATATTCAGTGTTGGGCTAGTAAATAACTACTACTGCCATGCCTGACAGGGCTTCTAGATTATGGTAGCCCCACTCCCATAGCTAGTGATATTCAGTGTTGGGCTAGTAAATAACTACTATTGCCATGCCTGACAGGGCTTCTAGATTATGGTAGCCCCACTCCCATGGCTAGTGATATTCAGTGTTGGGCTAGTAAATAACTACTATGGTAGCCATGCCTGACAGGGCTTCTAGATTATGGTAGCCCCACTCCCATGGCTAGTGATATTCAGTGTTGGGCTAGTAAATAACTACTACTGCCATGCCTGACAGGGCTTCTAGATTATGGTAGCCCCACTCCCATGGCTAGTGATATTCAGTGTTGGGCTAGTAAATAACTAATACTGCCATGCCTGACAGGGCTTCTAGATTATGGTAGCCCCACTCCCATGGCTAGTGATATTCAGTGTTGGGCTAGTAAATAACTACTACTGCCATGCCTGACAGGGCTTCTAGATTATGGTAGCCCCACTCCCATAGCTAGTGATATTCAGTGTTGGGCTAGTAAATAACTAATATTGCCATGCCTGACAGGGCTTCTAGATTATGGTAGCCCCACTCCCATAGCTAGTGATATTCAGTGTTGGGCTAGTAAATAACTACTACTGCCATGCCTGACAGGGCTTCTAGATTATGGTAGCCCCACTCCCATAGCTAGTGATATTCAGTGTTGGGCTAGTAAATAACTACTACTGCCATGCCTGACAGGGCTTCTAGATTATGGTAGCCCCACTCCCATAGCTAGTGATATTCAGTGTTGGGCTAGTAAATAACTACTACTGCCATGCCTGACAGGGCTTCTAGATTATGGTAGCCCCACTCCCATAGCTAGTGATATTCAGTGTTGGGCTAGTAAATAACTAATATTGCCATGCCTGACAGGGCTTCTAGATTATGGTAGCCCCACTCCCATAGCTAGTGATATTCAGTGTTGGGCTAGTAAATAACTACTACTGCCATGCCTGACAGGGCTTCTAGATTATGGTAGCCCCACTCCCATAGCTAGTGATATTCAGTGTTGGGCTAGTAAATAACTACTACTGCCATGCCTGACAGGGCTTCTAGATTATGGTAGCCCCACTCCCATAGCTAGTGATATTCAGTGTTGGGCTAGTAAATAACTATTATTGCCATGCCTGACAGGGCTTCTAGATTATGGTAGCCCCACTCCCATAGCTAGTGATATTCAGTGTTGGGCTAGTAAATAACTACTACTGCCATGCCTGACAGGGCTTCTAGATTATGGTAGCCCCACTCCCATAGCTAGTGATATTCAGTGTTGGGCTAGTAAATAACTACTACTGCCATGCCGGACAGGGCTTCTAGATTATGGTAGCCCCACTCCCATAGCTAGTGATATTCAGTGTTGGGCTAGTAAATAACTACTACTGCCATGCCTGACAGGGCTTCTAGATTATGGTAGCCCCACTCCCATAGCTAGTGATATTCAGTGTTGGGCTAGTAAATAACTACTACTGCCATGCTCGATGGCTAGTGAAAAATGTTTTGTCAAATGTTGCAGTTAAGTATATTTTGTAATTATGAATATCCTGCCCCCACCTCCAACCCCCAAATGTTAGTGTTTTTAAGCTCTATCTCCCTCTTTAGGTGACATATCCACTGGCGTAGGAAGTGGGGAGGCAGGTGGGCATGTACCCCCCACTTTTCAGATATTTTGCTTTATATTTGTTTTATAATAGTGTAAAAGTGTGTAAATATAAATGTGTGCCCCCACTTTTTGGCACCTTCCTACGCCACTGCATATCTGATTATTACTATTATTTAGTAAAATTATATTAACTTAAAGTAATGTAGAGCTAGTGAATTTTTAATCGTGGCTAGTAAATTTTTAAAATCACAGATCCCATGGCTAGTGGATTTTATAAAAATTCTAGAAGCCCTGTCTCTCACTAACCAAAAAAAAGTTTGTTTTGTTTAACGACACCACTAGAGCACATTGATTTATTAATCATCGACTGGACACTGGATGTTAAACATATGGTCATTTTGACACAGTCATAGAGAGGAAACCCGCTACATTTTTCCATTTGTAGCAAAGGGATCTTTTATATGCACCATCCCACAGACAGGATAGCACATGCCTTTGATATACCAGTCGTGGTGCGTTGACTGGAACGAGAAATAGCCCAATGGGCCCACCGACGGGGATCGATCCTAGATCAACGGCACATCAGCCGTGCCCTTTACTACTGAGGCTACATCCCGCCTCCCTGACTAACAAACTATCAGTGAGTCCAGCATCAATCATTAATCCACCGTCCTAGACATAGTGGCTGTCTACCGGCCTCGGTGGCGTCGTGGTTAGGCCATCGGTCTATAGGTTGGTAGGTACTGGGTTCCGATCCCAGTCGAGGCATGGGATTTTTAATCCAAATACCGACTCCAAACCCTGAGTGAGTGCTCCACAAGGCTCAATGGGTAGGTGTAAACCACTTGCACCGACCAGTGATCCATAACTGGTTCAACAAAGGCCATGGTTTGTGCTATCCTGCCTGTGGGAAGCGCAAATAAACGATCCCTTGCTGCCTGTCATAAAAGAGTAGCCTATGTGGCGACAGCGGGTTTCCTCTAAAAAACCGTGTCAGAATGACCATATGTTTGACGTCCAATAGCCGATGATACGATAAAAAATCAATGTGCTCTAGTGGTGTCGTTAAATAAAACAAACTTTACTTTAGTGGCTGTCTGGGAGCCTAATTCTCACAGGTCTCTTAAGCTCTCTTAAGCTGTTCAACATCGTATTTATCATCGCAAGTCGTTTTGCGCTAAACTGCAAGATTGCAAAGCTGCAAGAGTTTAGTGCACTCGACTCCCAATTCCATATTCATAAAAGTACCTACAGGTAAGTCAGTGTATGTTATTTATTGACGTACTTTAAAGAGACAGACCCTAGTTTCTAAACACTAACACATATTTTTCACTATTACAGCTGTTTATGATCACTGAAATCAAACATTACTTACCGGCCTCGGTGGCGTCGTGGCAGGCCATCGGTCTACAGGCTGGTAGGTACTGGGTTCGGATCCCAGTCGAGGCATGGGATTTTTAATCCAGATACCGACTCCAAACCCTGAGTGAGTGCTCCGCAAGGCTCAATGGGTAGGTGTAAACCACTTGCACCGTCCAGTGATCCATAACTGGTTCAACAAAGGCCATGGTTTGTGCTATCCTGCCTGTGGGAAGCGCAAATAAAAGATCCCTTGCTGCCTATCGGAAGAGTAGCCCATGTAGTGGCGACAGCGGGTTTCCTCTCCAAATCTGTGTGGTCCTGAACCATATGTCTGACGCCATATAACCGTAAATAAAATGTGTTGAGTGCGTCGTTAAATAAAACACTTCTTTCTTTCAAACATTACTTATATCTGATTTGTTTAGGTTATCCATTTCCGTACAACCAAAGTGTTTCTGGTTAACCTGGTGTTTCTAATACCACAAAATGCATTTTTCGTATTTTTAAAAAGGCACGTGCATCTAAGAAGTAGCGGTGATGGAGTTGTGTTTTAGTCTATTTGTAAGGGTATTTCAACATCACAGACTCTTGTTTCACTCTGTTGTATCCAAATGTGTTACAGGTTTGTAAATTAACCAACCTTAGTGTCCATTTTTACAGATTGAAACTAGGATATAGGTAAAAAAATATGCCTGAATGTTTAAAAACTAGGGTCTGTCCCTTTAAGATAGATGAATTAAGAATAGAGCACTTGAGGCCTAATTGAGAATGCTCTTTTAAGCTCTTTAAAGCTCTTTTGAGCAACAGCAGATGTTCTTTGCGTGCAAGTCTTTCTGCATTACACTGTGAGATAGCAAAGTTGCGAGAGTTTATAGCGAATTAGGCTTCAGACAGTGTGCTTAAACCTTTAATTGGAAATAAAGTTTAAAGGGACAATGTCAAAATTACCAAATGTGCTCTGGTGGTGTCGTTAAACAAAACAAACTTTAACTTTAACCCACCCAGAAATAATTCACAGACACACCAGTGATAACATACAGTACATTCTGTGAAATTCTTTTTATTACCGTGGGTTTATATTTTTGTTTTTCATTTTTTTCTAAAACATTTTGTTGGGTTCTAAAATTCATGGACTGAAAAGGTAGTCTCATAACTTTGCCCTACATGTATACATGTATTTATATTGTCATTGTGTTCTTCAAATTGCCACTTCTGGCTGCATGGAACAGACCTACTCATCAGAAGCTCTGGGGATCCAGGGAGGACCTACAAACAACTGCCTAATTGATCACTCAGATCGGAAAATCTGTATGAGACAATTTTTACAAATTTGAACGAAGAAGAAGATGACTACACTAGTAGACAAATAACGTGTACACAAAAATGATACCACCATGATCATACATGTCAGTGATTTCACAGTAACACCACTACAACTTCTCTCTCTGAGACCACCACGAACATACATGTCAGTGATTTCACAGTAACACCACTACAACTTCTCTCTCTGAGACCACCACGAACATACATGTCAGTGATTTCACAGTGACACCACTACAACTTCTCTCTCTGAGACCACCACGAACATACATGTCAGTGATTTCACAGTGACACCACTACAACTTCTCTCTCTGAGACCACCACGAACATACATGTCAGTGATTTCACAGTGACAGTAACACCACTACAACTTCTCTCTCTGAGACCACCACGAACTTACATGTCATTGATTTCACAGTAACACCACTACAACTTCTCTATCTTTTACTAGCCTCAGTGGTATAATAAAATAGACAATAACTTATGAGTTACGAGGAATTACGGATTATCTGTCCCAAGTGAAATTAATGTTGTCAGTCATGAGCTTTAGCGAGTGACTCACAACATTAATTTCACGAGGGACAGATAATCCGTAATTCCGAGTATCGAGTGGGTTATTGTATTTATTACCCATAGTGTAAAGAGTTTAGAAACTTAAACTTTAAACTTCTTACATGACACAAACTGTATAATATACAAGACGTGAAAGTCTGAGGAAATTGAAGACGTCACGAAAGAAAAGCAATGACTTCAAAAGCTATCTTTAGGTACACAAATCAAATGTAAGCAAGAGAAGTCACATTCGTAATGAATTGAAGTTTCTAGTGAATAAACTACAAAGAAATTAGTTTAGAGCACGTTTAATTGTTAACAAGAACAAATACAAACTACAATTTAGATTTGATTATGTATAGATACGTTTATTTATTTATCTAAAGATTCATCCTGCGTTTTAATTTTTCGTTGAAACAATGGAAGTCGTCATTTACTGGTGAAGTTAAGTAACAGTGTCGTCCAAATTTGTTACGATGTTATTTATGAATTTTATTTAAGTTGGATGCACTAAATTCTCAGGTGGGATACCAGATTTTGAAATGTTAGTATCCAAATGGCATACTGCCCAAAATGTTTAATCTCGAACACTGGTAGCTAAATTATAAGACATCTATGATGTGTCTCTCTGTTTCCTTGCCAATAATTAACACCTGTACTTAACAAACAGCCTAGATAGACAACTTGCGTGCCCAGGACATAAGCATGGATATAAACATCTTCTTCTTCACAAGCTATACCAGTGCAGTGCAGTGCAGTGCAGTCTATACAATGAAATGACCTGTCTTGAAAATAAACTGAAATAAATGTACATCATGTTTATATATACAGCTGAATCCTGTTATTTCGACTCCCGTCAGTGCTCAAGAAAGTGTTCTACCCATCGGGCAGTTCGACCTAACCGTTCGGTCAACATCGTGGATGTGTATTTCAGGACTTCATTTTTGGTTCGAGCATTGCGGTGTATTCGACTCTTCTGATTTCGACCCAACAGGATTCTACCATATTATGTACATAATAGTAATTAGCTTACCTTTATCAGCACAGGTAAACTGATGCAAACTGTCAGTCAGCTAAATCTAGAGTTGCCCTCTTATATTCATCATCTGGCATTCAACCTGTAAACAAAGACAATACGAGTCATTCAACACCTGTCATGCAGGACGTAGCCCAGTGGTAAAACCAGCCTCGATGGCGTCTTGGTTAGGCCATCGGTCTACAGGCTGGTAGGTACTGGGTTCGGATCCCAGTCGAGGCATGGGATTTTTAATCCAGATACCGACTCCAAACCCTGAGTGAGTGCTCCGCAAGGCTCATTGGGTAGGTGTAAACCACTTGCACCAACCAGTGATCCATAACTGGTCCAACAAAGGCCATGGTTTGTGCTATCCTGCCTGTGGGAAGCGCAAATAAAAGATCCCTTGCTGCCTGTCATAAAAGAGTAGCCTATGTGGTGACAGCGGGTTTCCTCTAAAAACAGTGTCACAATGACCATATGTTTGACGTCCAATAGCCAATGATAAGATAAAAAATCAATGTGCTCTAGTGGCATCATTAAATAGCTCAGTGGTAAGGCACTCGCTCAATGTGTGGTCTGTGTGGGATCGATCCCTGTCAGTGGGCCCATTGGACTATTTCTCGTTCCAGCCAGTGCACCATGACTGGTATATCATAGGCTGTGGTATGTACTACCCTGTCTGTGGGATGATGCATATAAAAGATCCCTTGCTGCTAATCGAAAAGAGTAGCCCATGAAGTGGCGACAGCATGTTTCCTCTCTCAATATCTGTGTGGTCCTTAACCACATGTCTGACACCATATAACTGTAAATAAAATGTGTTGAGTGTGTTGTTAAATAAACCATTCTTTCAACGACTTTCCACAAATTATGATACTGAGTGACAGGGTATGCTGTGAGTGTTGGGGGTGAGGGTGTGCTTGGGGCTTGGTGTATAGGCGTGTAGGAACCAGAGGGTGGGGGGGTGGAGCTGTATGTTTTGTCCTAATCTATATAAATAAACAAAAAAATCTGGCTTGTACCCCTCCCCAACTACAGATTGTGTCCCCTTCATAATCCCTTACTGACCGCGCATCTGGCTGGCGCTTTACCACTGGGCTACGTCCCACCCCTCCAAGTGATAAAGTACTTGCCTGTGGCACAGTCGGTCTAGGATCGATCCCTGCCGGTGGGCCCATTGGGCTATTTTATGTTCCAGCCAGTGCACCATATCAAAGGTTGTGGTATGTGCTATCCTGTCTGAAGGGAAAGTACATGTAAAAGATCCCTTGCTACTAATGAAATAAAAGTAGCATGTTTTCTCTCTAAGACTATATGTCAAAATTACCAAATGATCGACATCCAATAGCTGTTGATTAATAAATCAACGTGCTCTAGTGGTGTTGTTAAACAAAATAAACTTTAACTTTCATACCATAGCCTTTGATGTAAGAGTCATGTAGGACTGGTTAGAATAGGAAAAAAGCAAGTCTATCGAGGGAGCTCAATCCTGTGACCCATTGCACTTCAGGCGAGTGCTCTACCACTGGACTACATTCTGCCCCCCCCCACCCCACCCACCCATCCATGAAATAGATTTAAAAAAAAATAATAATAAAAATAAATATCCCTTTCATATTGCACATGAAATAAAAAGGTTTTTTTAAACATTCATCGACTTGTTTAATAAATGTTGTATACATCCAACAATCTTTTTTTTATTACTATTATTATTACTACTCATCGTTCGTGTTTTCATGCATGATGTCGACATTTACATCCATCCAAACATCTTTATATTACCACCTCAAGCCAACATCTTCATCATAAAGAACAAATTGGTAATGGGAAAAAACCCACTGGTGTTCCTTTTCAAACAATATTTACAACAATTCTGAAAGAAATGTGTTTCGAAATTATCTCATGGAGAAAAAAAAGAGAAAAAGAAACAAAGAAAAAAAACCCGACAGAAGTTCGGTTAATCTGGACCGAGATAAGTCGTTGATCCTCTCCCAGAGCTTCTAGTCGCAAGGAAATATAAAACGCAATCACTTTGATTAACTATTGATTGTCGACGCAACGCTCAAGAAACGGGCTTGATTCAACACTTTACATTCAAGTAGTGTAGCTAGTTAAGAGCGGGGAGCTGATCGCCAGATGAAATCGACGCATTCCGTGAACCCGATTCAAAGACGCTGCCCCAATGATGTCAATACACAGATGCGATCCAGTACGACATAAAACAACAATCTGTGTGCTAAGAAATGTTTGAATCATTATTTTTATTAAAGGCCAAAGTTATAACGGCAATCTCAGAAACAAACAAAAGATTTAGTTTTATGAGAGGCCAAGTACATATATAAAGACTGTGTCAAACAAGACATGTAATTATCATTAAAGGCAAAATGTTCAGTTATCTCAAAATAATAAAAAAAAGATTTATATATTTTTTTTATTAAAGACCAAAATGCACAATAACAATCCAATTTCTAAAAAAAAAGATTTACTTGTTATGAGAGACCAGATATGAAATATCTGTATCAAACATGACGTAATTATTATTAAAGGCCAAATGTTCAGTACAAATCTCAATACCAAAGAAAAATGGTTTTAATTTTGTTAAAGGTCAAGTTATAATAGCAATCTAAGAAAGAAACAAAAAATTAAGTTGTTATGAGAGGCCAAGTATCAAATCTCTGTATTAAACAAAACATGTAATTAATTATTATTAAAGGCCAAATGTTCAGTAACAATCACAATATTATATATATATATATATATATATATATATATATATATATATATATATATACTCTTCAAAAGAAGAAACGCAAAACCACATTGTCGTAACATTTGGAGAATTGATTTCATTATTGAATGGCGAGTCCTATAATTACCAAATGTTGCAGGATTGTTCACAATTCACTCTAGTCCATTGTGAGTAAGTGATAGGACACACCACCAAGGTCAAGGTCATCTGGAGTCAATACCGGGTGTGGCCTCCGCGTGTGTTGACAACTGCCTGGCACCGCCTGCCCATTGAAGCAACCAGAGTACGGATGACGTCCCGGGGATGGTGGCCCACTCGGCCTGCAAGGGTGCTGCTGCCAGCTCGGGCAGGGTCTGGGGCTGTGGTTGTCACTGTCGGAGGCGTCGGTCCAACTCGTTCCATAGATGCTCAATTGGGTTCAAATCCGGTGATATCGATGGCCAAGGAAGGACATTAATGTTGTTGTTCTGTAGGAAAAAGCCGTTGTGAGATATGCTGTGTGAGGCCTGGCGTTGTCATGTTGGAACACTGCGTTGACGTTGGCCCATAACTGGAACGATGTGTGGCCGGAGGATCTGGTCAATGTAGCCCTGTGCATTCAGGTTGCCCTGCACGTGGACCAGGTCAGTTCTGCCAGTGTGTGAGATGGCTGTCCACACCATGACACTAACCCCCGCCGAATCTGTCCCACTTCCTGCACGCAGTTTGCCGCACTAACGTTCACCACGACGCCTATACACGCGACATCTTCCATCATGACGTCGGAGCAGAAATCGGGACTCGTCACTGAACCACACCTGTCTCCTCGCAGTTGAGGCCATTGTCGATGAATCTGGCACCACTGCAGTCGGAGTCGACGGTGTTGTGGTGTTAAGATGACACCTCGAACTGGACGTCTGGCACGAATTCCTACCTCACGTAGGCGGTTCCGTACGGTCTGGTCGGATATCCTGCGCAAACCTGGTATTGCTGCGGCTGTGGAAGTGGCAGTAGTCAATCGTTCCCGAAGGTGGCGTACCCGGATGTAGCGGTCCTGCCCGGGGGTAGTGACCCGTGGTCGACCGGATCTAGGGAGGTCAACGTGTTGATCCATGTTGCTGGTAACGGTCCCACAGTCTGGAGATGGTGCTTGGGGACACTGGAATGCCCTGGCAATGGCCGTTCTGGATTCGCCTGCGTCTAGTCGGCGATGGCATTGTTTCTCTGCGGTTCACTGAGACGTGGCATGTCCTGGATTGTCAACTGTCGGCCAGATACAGAGGCAGGCAAGCGAACACCCTGCACTTTTATACTGTCGGTGTTCATGTTGCACGTGCAGACAATGCACGTGCAGTGGTGACATGGTTTGCACGTGGCTGCGTTTTTGCGAATATTCACATTTTGGAACTTTATTGTACAGTAGCTGCGTTTTATCGAATGTAACCGTGGGAATGTGTTTGGGACATGCAATGACCTTATATTCACAAAGCATGAACCGGTAGGAAACATAAAATCGGAGTTATAACCCATTTGTACCCTTTTGCGTCTCTTTTTTTGAAGAGTATATATATATATATAGATATATATATATATATTATTATAGGCCATTAGTATACAAACCGTGATCCATAACTGGTCCAACAAAGGCCATGGTTTGTGCTATCCTGCTTGTGGGAAGCGTAAATAAAAGATCCCTTGCTGCTAATCAGAAAGAGTAGCCCATGTAGTGGAGACAGTGGGTTTCCTCTCTTAATATCTGTGTGGTCCATAACCATATGTCTGACGCCATACAACCGTAAATAAAATGTGTTGAGTGTGTCGTTAAATAAAACATTTCCTTTGTATACTGAATTGTATTGTTTGGGGTTTTTTTTTTTTATATACTGCTTCTAGAGCTATTCTTCAAATTCCTCAAATTCAAATTCGAATTTATTGAAAACCTCTTATATGTAATATATCAAGGTTATGTTGACCGCCTGTCCTTTATATTCACCCTGGTTGGGGACAGAGCTTACTGTAACAGGTTTCTGTGAATAAAATTTTTAAAAAGAAAAAAATAGAAGAAAAAAATTTGCAGTTACGTCTATTTTGTAATATGAATATCCTGCCCCCATCCCAACCCTCCAATGTTAGTGTTTTTAAGCTCTATCTCTCTCTTTATATGACATATCCGATTCTTATTATTATTTAGCAAAAATGTATTAACTTAAAGTAAAGTAGGGCTAGTGAATTTTTAATCGTCACTAGTAAAAGTTTTTATTCATTTCCATTTCAAACTA
>NC_054713.1:35548335-35691219 GCF_016097555.1 Gigantopelta aegis | reverse complement strand
TCCTAGGACAGTGGGGGCCCCCGGGGGGGTGGTTAGGCCACGGCTACAGGTGGTAGGACGGGTTCCGATCCGGCGAGGGGCATGGGTTTTTAATCCAATTACCGACTCCCAAACCCTGGGGTGCCCGCAAGGTCAAGGGTAGGTGTAAACCACTTGACCGATCAGGATCCAAACGGTCAACAAAGGCCATGGTTTGTGCATCCTGCTGTGGGAAGCCAAAAAAAGTCCCTTGGCCGTATAAAAGATAGCCTATGGGGACAGCGGGTTTCCTCTAAAAAAAACCGTTGTCAGAATGACCATAGTTTGACGTCCAATAGCCGTGATACATTAAAAACAAGTGCTTAGTGGGTCGTTAAAATAAAAACAAACTTACTTTATGGCTTTCGGGAGCCTAATTCTCCAGGTTCTTAAGCTTCTTAAGCTGTTAAAAATGATTACATTGCAATGTTTTGCGCCAAACGGCAAGATTGCAAAGCTGCAAAGGTTTAGGCCCGACTCCCAATTCCATATTCAAAAGTATACCGGTAAGTCAGTGTATGATTTTATAACGTCTTTAAGAGACGACCAGTTCTAAACATGCCAAATTTTTTCACTATTAAGCCGTTTTGTCACTGAAAAATCAAACATTACGTATTTGACGGAAATTGCCATGTCTTTGAATAAGCCCCCCTCCGTTTTTTGTTGCATTTAAGAAATTAGGCCCCATTCGTAAATAAGCCACCCCAACTTCGTCCATTATAATAAACAAAAATGCAAGTGTGCTAAAGTCATTTTAAAAGGTTCATACCTCCTGCAGATAACTAAACACCAAATGTAACCATATTTTCCACCAGGGAGATTAGTAGTGTAACAGTAACAGTGTGGTAACATTGTTTTCAATTTTCATGTCTGCAGTAGGTCTTTGAAAGTACCTAAACCCAAGTCTGAACTAAAACCAATGTCTATTTTTAACACCACACTGGGTCAACCAGTTAATGCTAATTAGGCAAATACCGTATCTTGAGTTGACTAAGAACAATAGGCCTAGATTGACAATTCTTGGTAGTGTAAGCTGGATAGACTGTCAGAAACGTTGGGTATACGCTCATGGTAGTTTGTTGTGTTTTAAGTCTTCTCAGCATTTAAAATTTTGAATTGTAAAATATAAACAGCACTGGTAAGTAATTGTACCATAGAAGGTGTGTTTCTCGAATAATTAGATACTAGTAAAAAACACCAATTTAATTAATAAACAATTATTATTATTATAACCCAAATGGAACACAAATTAATAGATGTGCTACTGGGACGGTTTTCAGTTTCTTACCTAGTTCATTTAATTATAGTATTTATTTTAGTATAGTTTTGTGTGTTTTTTTCAACAAAACTGGCCCCCTTGTCTGCGAATAAGCCCACCCCATTGCTAAGCTTACCAAGAGTTGTCTTGGCCCCTGGGACTTATTCCGTTGGTCCAAATACGGTTACTATATCTGATTTGTTTATTTTTTTTTGGTTATCCGTTTCCATACAACCAACGTGTTTCTGGGTAAATTGGTGGTTCTAATACCACAAAAATGCATTTTTCGTATTTTTAAAAAGCGCACGTAGCGCCTAAGAAAGTAGCGCGTGATGGAGTTGTGTTTTAGTTCTATTCGGAATAGGTATTATGCAACGTCACCGACTCTTGTTTCACCCTGTTTATAGCCAACAATTTGTTACAGGGCTGTAATTAACCAACCTTAGGGGTCCATTTTTACAGATTGAAACTCGGAGCCCCCCCACCCCCCCCCCCCATATACAGGTTTTAAAAAAAATATGACTGAATGTTTGTAAAAACTTAGGGGTCTGTCCCTTTAGAATAGAATGAATTAAGAAATAACCTAGCACTTGGAGCGGCCTAAGATGAGAATGCTCTTGTAAGCAACTTCTAAAGCTCTTTGAGCAACAGCAGGATGTTCTTTGCGTGCAAGTCTTTCTGCCATACACTGTCCGAGATAGCAAAGTTGCGAGAGTTTATAGAAGAATTAGGCTTGCAGACAGTGTGCTTAAAACTGTAATTAGGATTCAATAAAGTGTAAACGGGACAATGTCAAAATTACCAAATGTGCTCTGGCGGGGAGATGTCGTTAAACAAAACAAACTTTAACTTAACCAAACACAGAAATAATTCACAGAAACACCAAGGATAACATACAGTACATTGTGTGTGAAATTCTTTTATATTAAGCCGCGGGCGTATTTTTTGTTTTTTTTCATTTTTTCTAAAACATTTTGTTTATTGGGTTCTAAATTCAGGGACTGAAAAGCGTAGTCTCAAAACTTTGCCCTACATGTATACAGGTATTAATATTGCGTCATTTGGTTTCCACAATTGATACTTCTGGCGCATGCATGGACAGACCCTACTCATCAGAAGCTCTGGGGATACAGGGAGAGGTAGGGACCTACAAACAAACTGCCTAAGTGATCACTCAGATCGGAAAAATCTGTATGAGACAATTTTTACAAATAAATTGAACGAACGAAGAAGATGAATACAAGCTAGTAGACACAATAACGTGTACACAAAAATGATACCACCATGATCTATACATGTCAGTGATTTCACAGTAACACCACTACAACTTCTCTCTCTGAGAACACACCACGAACATACATTGTCAGTGATTTCACAGTAACCACCCACAACGCTTCCCTCTCTGAGGACCACCACGAACATGACATGTCAGTGATTTCACAGTAACACCACTACAACTGTCTCTCTCTGAGACCACTCGACGAACATACATGTCAGTGATTTTCACAGTAACACCACAACGAACTTCTCTCTCTGAGACCACCACGAACATACATGTCAGTGATTTCACAGTGACAGTAACAACCCACACAACAACTTCGCTCTCTGAGACCCCCACCACAAAATTACATGTCAGTGATTTCACAGTAACACCACTACAACCTCTCTCTCTGGAGACCACACGAACTTACATGTTCATTGATTTCACAGTAACACCACTACAACTTCTTCTCTCTGAGACCAAATCGGAACTGACATGTCATTGATTTCACAGTAAAACACCCACAAAACTTCTCTATCTTTAATAGCCTCAGTGGTATAATAAAATAGACCAAACACCTTATGAGTTACGAGGAATACGGATTATCTGTCCCAAGTGAAAATTAATGTTTGTCAGTCATGAGCTTTTTTTAGCGATGGTGACTCACAACATTAATTTCACGAGGGACAGCATAATCCGTGAATGTCCGAGTATTGAGTGGGTTATTAGTATTATTACCCATAGTGTAAAGAGTTTAGAAACTTAAGACTTTAAACTTCTTACATGACACCAAAACTATATAATATACAAGATGTTGAAAGTCTGAGGGAAATTGGACGACGTCAAGGAAAGGAAAAAGAAAAGCAATGACTTCAAAGCTATCTTTAGTACACAAATCAAATGTAAGGCAAGAGAAGTCCACTATTCGTAATGAATGAAGTTTCTCGTGAAAAGAACTACAAAGAAATTAGTTTAGAGCATGTTTAATTGTTAACAAGAACAAATTACAAAACTACAATTTGAGATTTGATTATGTATAGATACGTTTATTTATTTATCTAAACATTCATCCTGCGTTTTAATTTTTCGTTTAGTTGAACAACAAGGACAAGTCGTCATTACTGGTGAAGTTAAGTAACAGTGTCGTCCAAGTTTGTTACGATGTTATTTATGAATTTATTTTAAGTTGGATGCACTAAAATTCTCAGGTGGGGATAACCAGATTTTGAAATGTTAGTATCCAAATGGGATACTGCCCAAAAATGTTAATCTCGAACACTGGTAGCTAAAATCTATAAGGACATCTATGATGTGTCGTCTCTGTTTCCTTGCCAATAATTAACACCTGTAAAATTAACAAAACAAGCCTAGATAGACAACTTGCGTGCCCAGGACATAAGCTATGGGATATAAACATCTTATCTTCACAAGCTATACCAGTGCCGTGCAGTGCACAGTCTATACAATGAAAATGACCTGGTCTTGAAAATAAACTGAAATAAATGTACATTCATGTTATATCTACAGCTGAATCCTGTGAGTTCGACTCCCGTCAGTGCTCAAGAAAGGGTTCTACCCATCGGGCAGTTCGACCTAACCGTTCGGTCAAACATCGTGGATGTGTATTTCAGGACTTCATTTTTGGTTAGAGCATTGCGGTGATTGACTCTTCTGATTTCGACCCCAACAGGATTCTACCATATTATGTACATAATAGTAATTAGCTTACCTTTATCAGCATCAGGTAAAATGATGCAAAACTGGCAGTCAGCTCTAAATCTTAGAGTTGCCCTTTATATTCATCATTGGCATTCAACCTGTAAACAAAGACAATACGAGTCATTTCGACACCTGTCATGCAGGACGTAGACCCAGTGGTAAAAACCAGCCTCGATGGCGTCTTGGTTAGGCCATCGGTCTACAGGCTGGTAGGTACTGGGTTCGGATCCAGTCGCGGCATGGGATTTTTAATCCAGATACGGGGGGCACCCCTTTCTCCCAAAACCCTGAGGTTGAGTGCTCCGCCAGGGCTCATGGGTAGGTGTAAACCACTGTGGCACCAACCAGTGATCCAAATAAAAAGTGGTCTAAACAAAGGCCATTGTTTGTGCTATCCTGCCTGTGGGAAGCGCAAAATAAAAGATCCCTTGCTGACTGTCATAAAAAGAGTAGCCTATGTGGTGACAGCGGGTTCCTCTAAAACAGGTTCACAATGGGACCATATGTTTGAAGTCCAATAGCCAATGATAAGATAAAAAAATCAATGTGCTCTAGTGGCATCATTAAATAGCTCAGTGGTAAGGCACTCGCTCAATGTGGGGGTCGGTGTGGGATCCGATCCCTGTCAGTGGGGCCCATTGGACTATTTCTCGTTCCCAGCCACGGTGCACCATGAAACTGGTATATCATAGGCTGTGGGTATGTACTACCCTGTCTGTGGGTGATGCATATATTAAAAGAATCCCTTGCTGCTAATCGAAAAGAGTAGCCCCATGAAGTGGCGGACAGCATGTTTCCTCTCTCAATATCTGTGTGGTCCTTAACCACATGTCTGACACCATATAACCGTAAATAAAATGTGTTGAGTGTGTTGTTAAATAAACCATTCTTTCAACGACTTTCCACAAATTATGATACTGAGTGACAGGGTATGCTGTGAGTGTTAGGGGTGAGGGTGTGCTTGGGGCTTGGTGTATAGGCATGTAGGAACCAGAGGGTGGGGGGTGGAGCTGTATGTTTTGTCCTACTCTATATAAATAAACAAAAAAATCTGGCTTGTACCCCTCCCCAACTACAGATTGTGTCCCCTTCATAATCCCTTACTGACCGCGCATGTGGCTGGCGCTTTACCACTGGGCTACGTCCCACCCCTCCAAGTGATAAAGTACTTGCCTGTGGCACAGTCGGTCTAGGATCGATCCCTGCCGGTGGGCCCATTGGGCTATTTTTATGTTCCAGCCAGTGCACCATATCAAAGGGTTGTGGGTATGTGCTATCCTGTCTGAAGGGAAAGTACAGGTAAAAGATCCCTTGCTACTAATGAAATAAAAGTAGCATGTTTTCTCTCTAAGACTATATGTCAAAATAACCAAATGATCGACAATCCAATAGCCGTTGATTAATAAATCAACGTGCTCTAGTGGTGTTGTTAAATAAAATAAACTTTAACTTTCATACCATAGCCTTTGATGTAAGAGTCATGTAGGACTGGTTGGAATAGGAAAAAAGCAAGTCTATCGAGGGAGCTCAATCCTGTGAACCATTGCAACTTCAGGCGGGAGTGCTCTACCACTGGATACTACATTCTGCCCCCCCACCCCACCCCACCCACCCATCCATGAAAATAGATTTTTTTTAAAAAATAATAATAGGAAAAAAAAGCAAGTCTATTGATCCTGTGACCCATTGCACTTCAGGCGAGTGCTCTACCACTGGGACTACATTCTGCCCCCCCCCCCACCCACCCATCCATGAAATAGATTTTTTTAAAAATATATAATAAAAAAAAATATCCCTTTCATATTGCACATGAAATAAAAAGGTTTTCTTAAACATTCATTGACTTGTTTAATAAATGTTGTATACAATCCAAACAATCTTTTTTTTATTACTACTATTATTACTACTCATCGTTCGTGTTTTCATGCATGAAGTCGACATTTACATCCATCCAAATATCTTTATATTACCACCTCAAGCCAACATCTCATCATAAAGAACAAATTGGTAATGGGAAAAAAAAAAAAAAAAAAAAAAACCACTGGTGTTCCTTTTCAAACAATATTTACAACAATTCTGAAAGAAATGTGTTTCGAAATTATCTCATGGAGAAAAAAAAAAAGAGAAAAAAGAAACAAAGAAAAAAAAAACCGACAGAAGTTCGGTTAATCGGACCGAGATAAGTCGTTGATCCTCTCCCAGAGCTTCTAGTCGCGAGGAAATATAAAACGCAATCACTTGATTAACTATTGATTGTCGACGCAACGCTCAAGAAAACGGGCTTGATTCAACACTTTACATTCAAGTAGTGCTGTAGCTAGTTAAGAGCGGGGAGCTGATCGCCAGATGAAATCGACGCATTCCGTGAACCCGATTCAAAGACGCTGCCCCCCGATGATGTCAATACACAGATGCGATCCAGTACGACATAAAACAACAATCTGTGTGCTAAGAAATGTTTGAATCATTATTTTTTATTAAAGGCCAAAGTTATAACGGCAATCTCAGAAACAAACAAAAGATTTAGTTTTATGAGAGGCCAAGTACATATATAAAGACTGTGTCAAACAAGACATGTAATTATCATTAAAGGCAAAATGTTCAGTTATCTCAAAATAATAAAAAAAGATTTATATATTTTTTTTATTAAAGACCAAAATGCACAATAACAATCCAATTTAAAAAAAAAAAGATTTACTTGTTATGAGAGACCAGATATGAAATATCTGTATCAAACATGACGTAATTATTATTAAAGGCCAAATGTTCAGTAAAAATCTCAATACCAAAGAAAAAAGTTTTTAATTTTGTTAAAGGTCAAGTTATAATAGCAATCTAAGAAAGAAACAAAAAATTAAGTTGTTATGAGAGGCCAAGTATCAAATCTCTGTATTAAACAAAACATGTAATTAATTATTATTAAAGGCCAAATGTTCAGTAACAATCACAATATTATTATATATATCTATATATATATATAATATATATATTATATATATATATATAATATATATATATATATATAGATATATATATATATATAGATATATATATATATATATAGATATATATATTATTATAGGCCATTAGTATACAAACCGTGATCCATAACTGGTCCAACAAAGGCCATGGTTTGTGCTATCCTGCTTGTGGGAAGCGTAAATAAAAGATCCCTTGCTGCTAATCAGAAAGAGTAGCCCATGTAGTGGAGACAGTGGGTTTCCTCTCTTAATATCTGTGTGGTCCTTAACCATATGTCTGACGCCATACAACCGTAAATAAAATGTGTTGAGTGCGTTGTTAAATAAAACATTTCCTTCTTTGTATACTGAATTGTATTCTTTCCTCTATTATACTGGAGTTTTTTTGTTTGTTTGTTTGGGTTTTTTTTTTTTTTATATACTGCTTCTAGAGCTATTCTTCAAATTCCTCAAATTCAAATTCGAATTTATTGAAAACCTCTTATATGTAATATATCAAGGTTATGCTGACCACCTGTCCTTTATATTCACCCTGGTTGGGGACAGGGCTTACTGTAACAGGTTTCTGTGAATAAAATTTTAAAAAAGAAAAAAATAGAAGAAAAAAAGTTGCAGTTACGTCTATTTTGTAATATGAATATCCTGCCCCCATCCCAACCCTCCAATGTTAGTGTTTTTAAGCTCTATCTCTCTCTTTATATGACATATCCGATTCTTATTATTATTTAGCAAAAATGTATTAACTTAAAGTAAAGTAGGGCTAGTGAATTTTTAATCGTCACTAGTAAAAGTTTTATTCATTTCATTTCAACTTATTTTCATGCTTATATCCAATTAAGATTCAAGCACGCTGTCTTGGGCACACACCTCAGCTATCTGGGCTGTCTGTCCAGGACAGTTGGTTAGTGGTTAGTGAGAGAGAAGAGGGTGTAGTAGCCTTACACCTACCCACTGAGCCCTTAAGAACTCGCTCTGGGTTGGAGCCGGTACCGGGCTATGAACCCTGTACCTACCAGCCTGTAGTCCAATGGCTTAACCACTGCGCCACTGAGGCTGGTTAAAAGTTTTATATAACTTATCCCATGGCTAGTGGATCTTATAAAAAAATTATAGAAGCTCTGAAACAGTGTGTCAGTAGTATGTGTATAGTTATTTTTAAAATGATTCTGTTTAGTAAAATATAACTTGAATTTGGCTAGAAATTTTCTGATTAAATTCGCTGAAATGCTAGTAATTTTTTGGTATCCAGCTTAAACTCTATTTAAGTAATATAGATCTGAGTGGCATATATATGAACCTTTGTACCTGCCTCGGTGGCACAGTGGTTAAGCCATCGGACTACAGGCTGGTAGGTACAGGGTTCGCAGCCCGGTACTGGTTCCAACCCAGAGTGCGTTCTTAAGCATGGGTAGGTGTATGGTCACTACACCCCCTTCTCTCTCACTAACCACTAACAATTAACAACTAACCCACTGTCCTGGACAGACAGCCCATATAGCTGAGGTGTGTGCCCAGGACAGCATGCTTGAACCTTAATTGGATATATAAGCACGAAAATAAGTTGAAATGACAATGAATGAAAATGAATTACATCTACATGCTGTTCACATGAAATATGTACACATTTGAGTAGTGCAAACCTCCACGAACATAAAAACAGTGAATCGTCTTTGGCCTTTGGCCTTTGGTGGGAGTGTATTGCTGGCATCCCCTCTTCCAATATCTCCATCTGGTCATTCTCCAAGGTTCGAAATATGATTGGTTTCTTATAAACTTTTATACTTTTCAGTAAAATAACTTTCATGTGGGCGTGGGGTCACCGTCATTCTGCTAGTTAACGAGTCTACCTCTGGGGTAATAATTACATTTCAACACATTTAAAATTTTATGTTTACAATTGTCCAAATGAAAAAATGTAGTCAAACTAGCTGTTGATGCATGGTATATGGTCTATTAGAGTGGCCCAATACCTCTAAGGATGCACTCGAGGTTTCTGTTAGGGTTACCTCACCCTTAGTCCACATCAGTCTAGCCTCTACCCATTGACCAATCCAGCTTGGTGTGTCCCTAACAGAAACCAAAGCTCCTGCTGACATAGCTCTCTGGGTCACCGAGGCATACAAGCCCCCTCACCATGTCAAATGAAAATAATGGTAATGGATGATAAAAAGAATACCTCCCCTCGTGTCTTGTGATATCATAATTTATCAGCACTTGTTAATAAAAGTATGAAAATCCTTGGCAAGCCTCAGATTTCATACTTTTATCAACTCATGCTGATAAATTATGATATCACAAGACACGAGGGAGTATCCTCTATCTATCTAATTTGCCAAAATTGATAATAAAAGCAAGATATTTTAAGTAATGTGTAATTTAATATACATGTATAAAAAAAGCAGTAATAGCCACAAATATTTAAAGGGACTGTCCTGAGTTTCCTGCAATTGTAAGATGTATCAGACTAAAATTACATATTAAATATATTTTTTTGTTATCCATATGGTTCAACATAACCGAGTTAATAATAACCATACGAAGCACGTGTAATAACAAGTGTAATGACGTAATTTTGGAAAGTGACGTCATAACATGATGCTGCTTCTCCAGTCTTAGCTCAGATTGTGCATTTAGAATATGACATCATTTCGTCGTCTCCTTCTAGTTGTGGCTGATACTCGTTTCATAAAATCCGTACAACACAAGCTCGTATAATAATCTCTATTTATTTAGAATAGCGGTGTCTGTATATTCAGTGTGTTTCTGATCATCCTTATGTTTGTAAGTAGCCCATAATGGATTTGGTTTCCCAATACTTTCGTACATATAAAACAATTTATATTAGGAAATAAAATCTTAAGTTTGACCTCGTACAAACACCATGACGATTCCAACACATTAAATATACAGCTACTGATATTTTATGCAGGAAAAATGTATTCAATATGCAGTTTTAGTCATCAATATGACTCTGTTAGCAGCAACATCTTAACAATGATAATAAAAGAAACATCAGGACTGTCCCTTTAAAATTGCATAATACTAATAACTTGGAGTCGGTGTCTTTAAAATTCAAATATTTAAAACTTCATTACCGTTATGTATTATGTAAAAGATACAATCCACACACACAGTATATATACTGTCGTCAGATGTGAACACACTCACTGCTTCCACTGCGTCTTTAAAATGCATGCCTGTTAAAGGTGGCCCGTCTTGGCGCATAAAGTGACAATTAACGCACAATAGCTTTTAGCTTTAAACTGAAATGAATTGATATTTAATGATACTGGGTGCAGTGTCAGCCGAAGGTTAATTATAAACATTCAATAACCGTGGCGACGTGGCTTATAGATCACCAGCATAATTTCCGCCTGACGTGCAGTATGTCAGAGGATCGATTCACCTCAATGGAGAGCAATGTTTGATTAATAATAACACGGCATGGGTTGGGATGTAGCCCAAATGGTAAAGTGTTCGCCTGATGCACAGTCTGTCTAGGGTAGATCCACATCCGTGGGCCCATTGGGCAACCTACATTGCCATTTATCCACCTATCCATTTCCTCTATCTGCCCAGCCACTCATCAATTCATCCATCCATATAGCTACAACCATCCATCCATCCATTCATTCCTCCTTTTCTCACTCTCTCTTCATCCATCCACTCCTCCATCTATCCACTCCTCCATCTATACCTCCTTCCTTCACTCTCCCTCCATCAATCCACTCCTCCATCTATCCACTCCTCCATCTATCCATACATTCCTCCTTCCTTCACTCTCTCCCTCCATCATTCCACTTCTCCCTCCATCCATCCATGCATCCTTCCCTCTCTCCCTCCATCCATCCACTTTTCCATCCATCCATCCTTCTCTCTCTCCCTCCCTCCATCCACTTCTTCATCCATTCATCCTTCCCTCTCTCCCTCCATCCATCCACTCCTCCATCTATCCATCCATTCCTCCTTCCTTTACTCTCTCCCTCCATCCATCCACTTCTCCCTCCATCCATCCATCCTTCCCTCTCTCCCTCCATCCATCCACTTTTCCATCCATCCATCCTTCCTTCCATTTATCCATCCATCAAACTCATCTCCAAGTCTTTCTTGTCATCCACCCATCCCTCAATTGACATGTTCATCTATTTGCCCCTAAAGTTATGTAGCAGCATTTACATATATCTATATATCATGACATGAAAAAGCTCAAATTATGAAATCCCAAACAATGAATGTAATGGACACTCCACACAAGATCCCGTGGAAAAAACTGTATCAATGAGGTAAATCCATTAACCCATCCAGTATTCATCTGTCCATCTGCCCACCTACTAATATACCCACCAACACATCCATCCATCCATCCATCCATCCAAAACACATCAGTCCATCTAAACCATACACCCACCCATCAACCCATTCATGTATGCATCCAAAATCAACTCAATCACGAACCCACTCAAACACCCACTGAATAACTCACTCACTCACCCACCCATCAACCCATTCATGTATGCATCCAAAACCAACTCAATCACGAACCCACTCAAACATCCACTGAATAACTCACTCACTCACTCACCCATCCATAAAAACATTTATTCAAACATCCATTCATTTGCTCACCCATCTATCCACACACACACCCAACCGGTCTAGGGGAATGTGCATATAAAAGATTCCTTGCTGCTAATGGGAAAATGTATTAGGTTTTCCTTAAGACTATGAGTAAAAAATAACCAAATGTTTGACATCCAACAGCCGATGATTGATAAATCAATGTGGTCCAGTGTTGTTGTTAAACACAACAAACTAACTTTTATCCATTCATCTATCCATCGAATCGACTCACTCATCTATCCACCTATTCATCCATCCACCTACTCATACATCCATCCATCCATCCACTCATCAATCCATCCACCCCACTCATCCATCCATCCATCCACTCATCCATCCATCCCACTCATCCATCCATCCATCCCACTCATCCATCCATCCACCCCACTCATCCATCCATCCATCCCACTCATCCATCCATCCATCCCACTCATCTATCCATCAACCCCACTCATCCATCCATCCCACTCATCCATCCATCCCACTCATCCATCCATCCATCCCACTCATCCATCCATCCACTCATTCATCCATCCACTCATCCATCCATCCCACTCATCCATCCATCCATCCCACTCATCCATCCATCCCACTCATCCATCCATCCACCCCACTCATCCATCCATCCATCCCACTCATCTATCCATCAACCCCACTCATCCATCCATCCACCCCACTCACTCATCCACCTACTGATTCATCCATCCATCCATCCACGACCCACTCATCCATCCCACTATCCATCCAGTACCTCACTCATCCAGAATCCACCCACTCATCCATCCCACTATCCATCCATCCAAAGTCACTCATCCATCCATCCACCCACTCATCCAGTACACTATCCATCCATCCACCTCACTCATCCATCCATCCACCCACTCATCCATCCCACTATCCATCCATCCACCTCACTCATCCATCCATCCCACTATTTTTTTCCATCCACCTCACTCATCCATCCATCCCACTATCCATCCATCCACCTCACTCATCCATCCATCCACCCACTCATCCATCCTACTATCCATCCATCCACCTCACTCATCCATCCATCCACCCACTCATCCATCCTACTATCCATCCATCCACCTCACTTTTCCATCCATCCACCTCACTCATCCATCCTACTCATCCATCCATCCCACTCATCCATCCACCCACTCATCCATCCCACTATCCATCCATCCACCTCACTCATCCATCCATCCATCCACTCATCCATCCTACTATCCATCCATCCACCTCACTCATCCATCCATCCACCTCACTCATCCATCCTACTCATCCATCCATCCCACTCATCCATCCATCCCACTCATCCATCAATCCACCCTACTTATCAATCCATCCACCCCACTCATCCATCAATCTATCCCACTCATCCATCCATCCCACTCATCCATCCATCCATCCCACTCATCCATCCATCCCACTCATCCATCCATCCACCCCACTCATCCATCCATCCATCCCACTCATCTATCCATCAACCCCACTCATCCATCCATCCACCCCACTCACTCATCCACCTACTGATTCATCCATCCATCCATCCACTCACCCACTCATCCATCCCACTATCCATCCATCCACCCACTCATCCATCCCACTATCCATCCATCCACCTCACTCATCCATCCATCCACCTACTCATCCATCCCACTATCCATCCATCCACCTCACTCATCCATCCATCCACCCACTCATCCATCCCACTATCCATCCATCCACCTCACTCATCCATCCATCCACCCACTCATCCATCCCACTATCCATCCATCCACCTCACTCATCCATCCATCCCACTATCCATCCATCCACCTCACTCATCCATCCATCCATCCACTCATCCATCCCACTATCCATCCATCCACCTCACTCATCCATCCATCCCACTATCCATCCATCCACCTCACTCATCCATCCATCCACCCACTCATCCATCCCACTATCCATCCATCCACCTCACTCATCCATCCATCCACCCACTCATCCATCCCACTATCCATCCATCCACCTCACTCATCCATCCATCCACCCACTCATCCATCCCACTATCCATCCATCCACCTCACTCATCCATCCATCCACCTCACTCATCCATCCTACTCATCCATCCATCCCACTATCCATCCATCCACCCACTCATCCATCCCACTATCCATCCATCCACCTCACTCATCCATCCATCCCACTATCCATCCATCCACCTCACTCATCCATCCATCCCACTATCCATCCATCCACCTCACTCATCCATCCATCCACCCACTCATCCATCCCACTATCCATCCATCCACCTCACTCATCCATCCATCCACTCATCCATCCTACTATCCATCCATCCACCTCACTCATCCATCCATCCACCTCACTCATCCATCCTACTCATCCATCCATCCCACTCATCCATCAATCCACCCTACTTATCAATCCATCCACCCCACTCATCCATCAATCTATCCCACTTATCAATCCATCCCACCCATTCATCAATCCATCCACCCCACTCATCCATCCAACACATTCATCCATCCACCCCACTTATACATTCATCCACCCACTCATTCATCCATCCCACTCATCCATCTATCCACTCCTCATCAATCCATCCACCCCACTCATCAATCCACCCCACTCATCCATCCATCCATCCAATCATCCATCCACCCACTCATCCATCCACTTGTCCATCCATCCATCCACTCCACTCCACTCATCCAACAATTCATCCATCCACTCATCTATCCATCCACCCAGTCATCCATCCACTCTTCCATCCATCAACCCCACTCATCCATCCCACCCACTCACTCGTCCATCCATCCACTCACTCATCCATCCATCCATCCACCCACTCATCCATCCATCCACCCCACTCATCCATCCATCCACTTATTCATCCACTTATTCATCCATCCATCCATCTATTCATCCAATTCATCTTCCTGTCTTATTTTCCATGCTGTGCCCTTCAACTAATAGGTTCATGTTCATCTATTTGTCTCTTCAGTTAAGCAGCAGCAGCATAAACCCATCCATCATACAACTTTAAAAAAACCTGTAAAATCAAATTATGAGATTAGTCCAAACAGGCATCAGCAGTGAACACTGTGTGACTCTGTACGATCTCCCAGGACAAAACTGCACCAATGAGCCACATCATCTGTATCATCCACACCACATCCCTCATTTATCAAACAGCAGATACATCACACTTTGCCGTCATTAATCACAATTCATTATCCAGCACCCAGTATTCTGCCCATGATGGCAGCAATGGACCAGCCCAACCAGCACTTTAAGACAGACAGAGGAGCACTTTAAAAGAGTGACACAGTAATGGTTAAAATTTGTTTTTATAACAAGACCATTATTAGAGAACAGTGATTAATTAAATCAAACATTTGATCATTCTGACATATAAGACTAAACAGAGGAAAACCACAATATCCACTACAGCCTTCAGAGGAAACCTGCTACCATAGACAGACAGACAGATAGAGACAGACAGACAGACAGACAGACAGACAGACAGACAGACAGACAGACAGACAGACAGAGATAGACAGACAGATAGACAGACAGACAGACAGACAGACAGACAGACAGACAGACAGACAGACAGACAGATAGATAGATAACAATTTAACATGCCCATATACCACTAGGGTTTCGAACACGCACATCCAGAGTCCAACCTCCGATAAGATCTGTGGCCTGACTCGGGATGGGGGAAACCTGCTACGATAGATAGATAGATAGGTAGATAGATAACAATTTAACGTGCCCATATACCACTAGGGTTTCGAAAAAAAGAAAGAAAGAAATGTTTTATTTAACGACGCACTCAACACATTTTATTTAAGGTTATATGGCGTCAGACATATGGTTAAGGACCACACAGATTTTAAGAGGAAACCTGCTGTTGCAACTTCATAGGCTACTCTTTCTGATTAGCAGCAAGGGATCTTTTATTTGCGCTTCACACAGGCAGGATAGCACAAACCATGGCCTTTGTTGAACCAGTTATGGATCACTGGTCCGTGCAAGTGGTTTACACCTACCCATTGAGCCTTGCGGAGCACTCGCTCAGGGTTTGGAATCGGTATCTGGATTAAAAATCCCATGCCTCGACTGGGATCCGAACCCAGTACCTACCAGCCTGTAGACCGATGGCCTAACCATGACGCCACCGAGGCCGGTACTAGGGTTTCGAATGCGCCCATCCAGAGTCTGACCTTCGATAAGATAGGTGGCCTGACTCGGGATGGGGGTGAACCTGCTACATTTTACCATTAGTAGAAAGGGGTCTTTTATATGCACCATCCCACAGACAGGACAGCACATACCACACCATTTGAACAAGATAGAGATGCACTTAAAAGGAGTGACACATTAATGTATAAAATTTGTTTAATACACCAAGATCACTAGAACACATTGATTAATAATTAATTAAATTAATCACTGGCTACAGGATGTCTTATATTTGCTACTGGTCAGGTCAGGTCAGAGAGTTTAACGTGCACATTCAGAGCAAGCTGTTGTAGCGCACGTCTGTCCTGGGCACAGATGTCGACCTCAGCTGGCTCCTCCGTCCAGGACAGGAATTTGCTACTTCTTACAGTCTTTTATATTATGTATTGTCACACAGACAAAAACAACACATACCACAGTTTTTGATAAACAACAATGAGGCACTTGTTAAAACAAAATCAATAGGTTATCTGAACGGGTTTAATCCTCAGACCAAAGTACTTCAGGCAAGTGCTCTACCAGATAAAAGTTTGTTTTGTTTAACTCCACCACTAGAGCACATTGGTTTATTAATCATCGGCTAGTGGATGTCAAACATTTGGTAATTCTGACATTTAGTCTTATAGACAAAACCCGGTACTTTTTTCCATTAGTAGCAAAGGACCTTTTATATGCACCATCCAACAGACAGGATAGCACACACCACAGCCTTTGATATACCAGTTGTGGTGTACATACTAGCTGGACCGAGAAATAGCCCAATTGGCCCACCGACGGGAATCGATCCTAGGTGCTCTACGAAAGCTAAATCCCGACCCCAAATGACCTTTTAATATGATAACATAGATTAATTTACTACCGTGTACATGTAATACATATTGGTAATATATATGGCAGTTAATGGAAATAGCCCAATGGGCTCACCGACGGGAATCGATCCTAGGTGCTCTACGAAAGCTAAATCCCGACCCCAAATGACCTTTTAATATGATAACATAGATTAATTTACTACCATGTACATGTAATACATATTGGTAATATATATGGCAGTTAATGGAAATAGCCCAATGGGCCCACCGATGGGAATCGATCCTAGGTGCTCTACGAAAGCTAAATCCTTACCCCAAATGACCTTTTAATATGATAACATAGATTAATTTACTACCGTGTACATGTAATACATATTGGTAATATATATGGCAGTTAATGGAAATAGCCCAATGGGCTCACCGACGGGAATCGATCCTAGGTGCTCTACGAAAGCTAAATCCCGACCCCAAATGACCTTTTAATATGATACCATAGATTAATTTACTACCGTGTATATGTAATACGTATTGGTAATATATATGGCAGTTAATGGAAATAGCCCAATGGGCCCACCGACGGGAATCGATCCTAGGTGCTCTACGAAAGCTACATCCCGACCCCAAATGACCTTTTAATATTATAACATAGATTAATTTACTACTGTGTACATGTAATACATATTGGTAATATATATGGCAGTTAATGGAAATAGCCCAATGGGCTCACCGACGGGAATCGATCCTAGGTGCTCTACGAAAGCTACATCCCGACCCCAAATGACCTTTTATTATGATAACATAGATTAATTTACTACTGTGTACATGTAATACATATTGGTAATATATATGGCAGTTAATGGAGATAGCCCAATAGGCTCACCGACGGGAATCGATCCTAGGTGCTCTACGAAAGCTACATCCCGACCCCAAATGACCTTTTAATATGATAACATAGATTAATTTACTACTGTGTACATGTAATACATATTGGTAATATATATGGCAGTTAATGGAGATAGCCCAATGGGCTCACCGACGGGAATCGATCCTAGGCAGAGGCGGATTTAGAGGGGGCCCCCTAAATTTTGCGAGTTATAATTTTATTATATATTAATTTTCATCCCCTCCAAACCTCCCTCAAAGTTCCCTTGGCATTCTGCCTCATGACATTTGCCCTCCCCCACCCCCCACCCCCAATGGATTTTCTGGATCTGCCACTGCTAGGTGCTCTACGGAAGCTAAATCCTGACCCTAAATTGACCTTTAATATGATAACAGATTAAATTTACTACAGTGTACTTGTAATACATATCGGTAATACACATGGCAGTTAATGGAAACAGCCCAATGGGCCCACCGATGGGAATCATTACTAGGTGTTCTACGAAAACTAAATCCCGACCCCCAAATGGCTTTTAATATGATAACATAGATTAAATTTACAACCGTGTACATGTAATACATATCGGTAACATATATGGCAGTTAATGGAAAAATATAATATATGTAATTTTTTTTCCTCCAAAGGCTGTGTCAGAATTGACAAATGTTTGGCATCCAACACCTCATGAATGATTAATCCATTTGCTTCTGTGGTGTCGGTCATTAAACAAAAACAAATAAATGTTTTCATATTTGTCAAAAAAATAAATAGCAGAAATCACTATGTGTAATATATTACATATGTGAAAAGTCTGATGTCTGATGTTTATGAAATAACAAACTGTATTGGAGATATATCTTTTCAAAATAATATTAATAATAACATTTTGGGTTACTACTACATGTAATTTATATTACAAAAAAGCAATTAAAGTCTCAACTACAACAAAATTATACATAGTTGTTCATCTCAATGAACATTTAAAAAACAAATCAACAATAAAAATTAACTTCACAAAACAAAATCAAGTTAAAAAATTCAATTGTTTTTTGTTTTTTGTTTTTTTAAATGCATTATGATGAACATCCATAGGTGCAACTATAAATTAGGTTTCATTCATCTAGCCCTTATTAGTTGCGAGAAATACAACTAAATGTGAAATTTTAAACATTGAACTGAATGCAAAACTCGATGCCATTACTGACACCAGCAGGACTCAACCTTAGTGGCAGCCGGGGTGTTTTGGCTACCCATGTGTGGCTCGGGCTACCAGATATCTAAACCCAGTAGTCCGCCGGGCTACTAGATAATTTTTTTGGCACTACCAGTTACTCTGCAATCAACAAGATGCTGACACGCTTAAAAACCACACGTAAAACAACATGTTTAAATAGAAGTAAATGGTTTTGCTTTTGGGCTACCAATTTTTACTGAGGGCTACCAGATTTTATAACCTGGTAGCCCGGTGGATGTGCAAAAACAATCTTTTCACTGGATGTGCAAAAAAAAATCTAGTGGCCTGGGGCCTAAATCACAAAGGTCTCTTAGGCTCCGTTAGACAACAAAGCATTCTCTTCGCAAGTCTTTTAGCATTGCACTGTGAGATCGCAAAGTTGTGGGAGTTTAGTGAATTAGGTCCCTGAGGGACTACTGTGTTTAGATATCTGGTAGCCCAAGTAACAAATGGGTAGCCAAAACACCCCGGGCTACCACTAAGCTTCAGCCTTGGAGGTGTCAGTAATGAAAAACGTTAAGGTCAAGGCCTGAGGTCCACCAACAGAAAATGAATACCCAATGACCTATATCTCACCTGTTAACTTCATTCATCACCAACGCAGAAGCACATGTATTAAACATTCCAAGCAGAAGACACACCATCACTTGTTTAAAAGCCCATAAAACATTTTACATTGCTTTTAGCCAGGAGCAAAAACAAAATCAAACAGTATTGAATTACCCATTAAAGATTAACACTAATAACAGGAGTCTTCTTAAACCACAGTCAGATAGAGGAATTAAAGAACTAAATTAAGTTATCTCCATCACTTTCGAGGATTTGACCTTTTTATCTTCAAAGTCAACATTGGCTAACAGAACTTGAAGATTTAAATAAAATCATCCAAAAGGGTGCTCACCACCAAATTAAATCCCACAGCCAACAGTGTGAAAGATGTGATTAAAGGATGTGTACCACCAAATCAAATTCCATAGACGACAATAGTAACATGTATATAAGCAGCATTTCAATCAACGTAATCAGAGATGTTCATCCTAGTTGGAGTGTCATAGGAATCCAGGCCTTCAAAAATAGGATTCTCCCCCCACCCACCCACCCCCCCCCAATGAATCAGGAGCACGTTTCCATACATTTTGGTAAAGTCAAGTTCAAGGCCATATCTGATTGGCAAACATCAGGGCTGTTCGGAAGGCCGATTGCTAGACTGGTTTATTCTATATCGCCACGCTTGCTATGCTCGCTATTCGGAATCCATAAGATTAAAGAACAAGGCTGGAAACCAATCTACAATTGTTGACGGTGAAGAGGGAAAAAGTTCCATTTCTCCAGTGTTAACAATTTTGTGCCTTCCAAAATACAATCCGACACCAAATATGCGAAATTACAATTTACTTTCTCAAAATCGGAATTTCGAAAAGACAATCATAATAGTGTAATCTATGCTTTAAATTTGTAATGATTCCGCCAAATTCATAATGGTTGGCATCTCTGCGTAATAATATTATACACCATGGATATAAATACTACGACCTCCATACTTAAAGTAAATAAGGAATATTGGGGGTTAAGTTGTTAGTTTCAGATGTAACAGGTTTTCCATGGGTCCAAAATATTGGACTCGAGTACTTGAGAATCAAACTCGACCCGGACCAGAGAACCTACCACTTACACCAACTGAAGGAAGGAAGGCAATGTTTTATTTAAAGTTGCACTCAACACATTTTATTTATGGTTATATGGCGTCGTACATATGGTAAAGGACCACACAAATATTGAGGGAGGAAACCCACTGTCGCCACTTCATGGGCTACTCTTTTCGATTAGCAGCAAGGGATCTTATATATGCGCAATCACACAGACACTACAGTACATACCATGGACTTTGATGTACCAGTCGTGGTGCACTGGCTGGAGTGAGAAATAGCCCAATTACACCAAATAATAATGAGATTATATATACTAAGACTAAGGAATAAAGTAAACTGGCATCATGCATCTTAATTCCAATGCTGAAAACGGAAGTGAAATCATACCATTGTATTGCATTCCACACATTCTACTTTTGTTTTCCCTACATGTCTCATAACCAGAGTCGAGCATATGGCAAAATTAAGTTGTAGTTTTTTCTGAATAATTAAATGAGGGTGCTCTTTCTTGCACGGGTACTCAAGTCTTTTATATGCAGGACAGCACATATCACAACATTTGATTTATGTCATTGTTCACAGGTTGGGACAGGGGCGAAACGTAGCCCTGTGGTAAATCGCTCGCTTGATGCTCGTTTGGGATTGATCCCTGTCGATGGGCCCATTGGGCTATTTTTCATTCCAGTCAGTGCACCACGACTGGTATATCAAAGGCCGTGGTATGTACCATCCTGTCTGTGGGATGGTGCATACAAAAGATCTCTTGCTACTAATAAAAAAAATGTAGTGGGTTTCCTCTCTAAGTCTATATGTCAGAATTACCAAATGTTTGTCATCCAATAGCTGATGATTAATCAATCAATGTGCTCTAGTGGTGTCTTTAAACACAACAAACTTTTTGCATATGTACTGGCCAAAACAAAACCTTTTATGACAAATCCTGTTTGACATCCATTAGCCGATGATTAATAAATCAATGTGCTCTAGTGGTGTCATTAAACATAACAAACTTTCTGCATATGTACTGATATATACACGTATCACCAATGGCCATATTAAATGCTGTATTTAAAGCTGTTGTCACTTTGACCTTTGACCTGGTAATATATACAGGTATCACCAATGGCCATATTAAATGCTGTATTTAAAGCTGTTGTCACTTTGACCTTTGACCTGGTAATATATACAGGTATCACCAATGGCCATATTAAATGCTGTATTTAAAGCTGTTGTCACTTTGACCTTTGACCTGGTAATATATACAGGTATCACCAATGGCCATATTAAATGCTGTATTTAAAGCTGTTGTCACTTTCACCTTTCACCTGGTGATATATACAGGTATCACCAATGGCCATATTAAATGCTGTATTTAAAGACTGTGGTGGTATCACCAATGGCCATATTAAATGCTGTATTTAAAGCTGCTGTCACTTTCACCTTTCACCTGGTGATATATACACGTATCACCTATGGCCATATTAAATGCTGTATTTAAAGCTGTTGTCTCAGTAAACCCATTTGCAGTTTGGGCTATTTTCTGTTCCAACCAGTGGTCCACAACGGGTTCATCAAAGGCCATGGTATGTGCTGTCCTGTCTGTGGGAAAGTGCATATAAAAGACCCCTTGATGCTTATCGGAAAGAGTAGCCTATGTGTCTGCAGCGGGTTTCCTCTAAAGAAATATGTCAGAATGATCATATGTTTGACATCCAATAGCCATAAGATAAAAATCAATGTGCTCTAGTGGAGTCGTTAAATAAAACAAACTTTTTTTTTTTAAAGCTGTTGTCACTTTGACCTTTGACCTGATGCGACACTAATTGCTACAGTGCTACCTCTAGCACTGCAATAATTCTCAAAAACCAATATTGCCTGGAAGGTGCTTGCATGTTACATCTGATTGCAAGTTGCCAAATCTAAAGTAAACACGGCACAGCAGGAATGATTGCAATCAATGACAGATATACACAAACTACCATGTGCTCGATTGGGCTCTGCTTCTTGTTATCTCTGTATGGCAGAAAGTCAACACAAATTACCCAATGAAAATAGCCGTGTTTGATTAGTTCCGTTGATAGTTTAGTCATAGAATAACAGTTAGTTTTTAAAACGGCTAATTTAAGATAAACCGAAACTTTTTCCAGTTTCTTTATATATATATATACTGGCCTCGGTGGTGTCATGGTTAAGCCATCGGACATAAGGCTGGTTTGTACTGGCTCCCACCACCCAGAGCAAGTTTTAACGACTCTGTGGGTACATATGTACGTGTAAGGCCACTACATCGACTTCTCTCTCACTATGATGGTGTGGGGTCGATCCCCGTCGGTGGACCCATTGGGCTATGTCTCGTTCCAGCCAGTGCACCAAGACTGATATATCAAAGGCCGTGCTGTGTGCTATCCTGTTTGTGGGAAAGTGCATATAAAAGATCTCTTGATGCATTAGGAAAAATGTAGCAGGTTTCCTCTGATTACTATGAGTCAGAATTACCAAATGTGTGACATCCAATAGCTGATGATTAATTAATGTGCTCTAATGGTGTCGTTAAACAAAACAAAGTTTCTCTCTCCCTCACAAACTAATCACAAACACACTGTCCTGGACAAACAATCCAGATAGCTGTGTGCCCAGGACAGCGTGCTTGAACCTTGATTTGAGCGCTTTACTACTGACCCCCCACCCCTTAACCATCACACACACCCCACCCCATTATACATGCAATGCTTTAACGATTCCACCACCGGACTCGATGGTGCAGTGGTTAAGCCATCGGACTACAGGCTGGTAGGTACAGGGTTCGCAGCCCGGTACCGGCTCCAACCCAGAGCGAGTTCTTAAGGGCTCAATGGGTGAGTGTAAGGCCACTACACTCTCTTCTCTCACACTAACCACTAACAAGTAACTCACTGTCCTGGACAGACAACCTAGATAGCTGAGGTGTGTGCCCAGGACAGTGTGCTTGAACCTTAATTGGATATAAACACGAAAATAAATTGAAATGAAAATGAAATGAAACAATTCCACCATCAAGGAAGGAAGGAAATTGTTTATTTAATGACGCACTCAACACATTTTATTTATGGTTATATGGCGTCAGACATACAGTTAAGGACCACACAGATTTTGAGGGAGGAAACCCGCTGTCGCCACTTCATGGGCTACTATTTTTGATTAACACCAAGGGATCTTTTATATGCACCATCCCACAGACAGGGTAGTACATACCACGGCCTTTGATGTACCAGTCGTGGTGCACTGGCTGGAGCGAGAAATAGCCCAATGGGTCCACCAACGGGGATCGATCCCAAATCGACTGTGTATCAAGCGAGTGCTTTACCACTGGGCTACGTCCCAACTGATTTCACCATCAAGGTCAATATAATATTTATGGTGATCTGGATTTGACCAGTCTTGGCAGCAGTCCAGGATTCACCTGATCCCCAAAGTGCTTGTTTATTCATGCAGTGCGTGCGACACACACAATTACACTCTTGATTACAATTAAGCCAAATCAATTTGCTGTGTTATGGATTGGTCACTTGTTGGACTTACTCTTTTGTGATTCATCGTTTTGTTTGTCTTGTGATCATACACTTGAATCTGGCCACATGTTTATACTAGGGTTTAAGCTGGACGCCAAACATTAATAGCAATTTGGTGAATTTGATGAGAAAATCTGTGGTAAAATTAAAGTAACATGTACGCCAAAATTTAATAGCAATTTTGGCAAATTTGATGAGAAATGATGTAGTAGTCAAATTCAAGTAACATGTACATAAAAAATTAATAACAATTTTGACAAATTTGACAAAATTCAAATAACATGCAGCAAAATTAAATCACAGGCCCGTAGGAATGATATCTGGAGTGAGGTGGGGCACAATCTCTAGTTAGTAGGTGGGAAGTGGGGGTGGGGGGTGCAGAAGCCATATGTTTATCTTTATTTATATTTCTTACACACCCGTTGGTGAGAACATCATTTGTTATTTTTTATAACACATACTTGTTTACACATGTATGTGTGATAACAATTTCAAGACATATGACTGGCTGCTTCTAGGTGATGAACAGGTGCCTAATTCACAAAGCTGTCTTAGGCTCTGCTAGTCAACAAAGCATCCTCTTTACAAGTCTTTTAGCATCGCACTGCGAGATCGCAAAGTTGCGAGAGTTTAGTGAATTAGGTCCCAGGTCACCAATGCCATACATCCAATGAAACAGCAGTCGAAAATTGATTACACTGTGACGTATAGTTAACCTGACAATCATTTGTCTGATTTTTTAGGATATGTAAGAAACAGAATAATACATTTGTGTCAGTTAGATACCATTTATGTCACAACTCTTTCACTAATGGGCACTCATATATTATTCTCTATGTCTCGTTACATATTTTAAAACAACTCATAAGATAAATGGTATCTAACGGCCACTCATGTATTATTCTCTATTTCTCGTTAGATGTATTTTAAAACAACTTGTTGTAAGATAAATGGTATTTAACGGCCACTCATGTATTATTCTCTATGTCTCGTTAGATATATTTTAAAACAACTCGTAAGATAAATGGTATCTAATGGCCACTCATGTATCAATTATTCTCTATCAGAGGTCGGACTCTGGATGGGCGTGTTCAAAAACTTAGTGGTATATGGGCACATTAAACTAGTTATCTATCTATCTATCTATAGCGTAGGACAAAAAAAAACACTAACATTTTCATCCTCAAGGGCAATTGATCCTAATCATCACACTTCATGCGAATGGTCTACCAATGGGCTACTTCTTACTTGTGGCAAAAATAAAGTGCTGGCAACTTTACAGCATTCAACCATTACAGATGGGATGAGGGACCTTCAAACATGATTCAATGGATCCATACCAACAACCCAATTAGTGGGTCCACCATGGGAATGAAAACATGGCTGTAGAAAATAGTGTCTATTCTTTGGCAAACAATTTATCAATTTAACAGTTGGCATTATAACAATATGCTCTGTTAAACGGTAGCTTAATCAGATTCCACATAAGCACATAAGAGGGCCATTTTAACATACACAGACGTTATTCCCCGAGTGTGTTTCGGTAATCATCAATATCATATTGGTTCTAAAGGAATAAAAACTTATTATGTGAGAGATATTTTTCACATGACACAGGCCTCCTATCAGAAGTTGATAATTATGTAAATTAATCAGGTTACGGGACTAATTTTATTGACTGAATACATTATTTCTATTCCAAATATTGACATTTTTATTCCTAATATTGACGATAATGAAACACATGAGGGTAATAATCTCTTTACATATATAATCTCAAGCTTAATAGTACACGTCTTTTTGTAAATTTTCAATTAACATTGCTACTGAAATGTTATGTTTGTTGACTGAATACATTCATTAATAATGAAGGAAGGAAGGAAGGAAGTGTTTTATTTAACGACGCACTCAAAACATTTTATTTACAGTTATATGGCGTCAGACATATGGTTAAGGACAACACAGATAATGAGAGGAAACCTGCTGTCACCACTTCATGGGCTACTCTATTCGATTAGCAGCAAGGGATCTTTTATATGCACCATCCCACAAACAAGAAAACACATACCATAGCCTTTGATCTACCAGTTGTGGTGCACTGGTTGGAGCGAGAAATAGCCCAGTGGGCCCACCGACAGGGATTGATCCCAGACCAACCATGCATCAGGCGAGCGCTCTACCACTGGGCTACGTCCCACCCGTCATCATTAATAATGAAGCGCTGCCAAAGTAAATATGATTACATGTCAATAAAAGTAGTCCCATCATTTCATTAATTTGCATCTAATTTGCAAAGTCGTAACTCCATGTGAAAAAATTAAGGACAGTCATATAAGATATTATCACATTGATATCAAATAAATTCAAATGCTAAGGGGAGCTAAAAATCACTCTCCTTGAACTAGTCTAAGGCGAGTGATGTGGAACAGGAGTGACAGCTCACCTTAAATGACAAGATCTGAAAAGTTATTATATTTTGTATATCATGTGATCTGGAAAATATTTGTACGACTAAAATTACATAAAAAATATATTTTCTTGTTTAGAATATCTGTGAGAGAACATTTTGTTTTTAAAATTTTGATAAGCTAGGGAAGATTTTGTTCAGTATCACATATAAAGTTTCAAAGATTGCTAAAAAAAATATTAAAACATTGGAAGGACTTTCCTTTAGCACTGTCACTTAACTATTTATAATATTCTTTATATGTGACAGTGCCAAAGGAAAACTTAATTTTGACATAATACTTTATTATATAACATTTAGTGAAATATCTTAAAATATCAGTGAAATCAGTCACTCAGTGATGATAACACATTTTAGAGTAAAAATTTCACTCTAAAATGTGTTCTCGTCACTGTAGAAAGTGTTATCTTCACTGTATGAAAGCCTGAACTATTTTGCTGCTGGCATTTTAAAAATAAAGGTAAATTGCCAAAAGTTATATAATAAATAGAAAATTTCATGGTTTTTGTTTGTCAAATATGATTTATATCTCATCTGGTGCACAAGCGTGACTCATGAGATATGATTGCAAACTTCACTCGACAAGATATAAATCATATTTGACAAAAACATGAAATATCCTTATGAACAAAATGTTCCCTGCCAGTGTCTGTATACATGTATATCCACTCTTCTGTTTGTAGCAGTCATTTTTCATTTTACTTTGTAACATATATTTTCTCGTACACGTGTATGAAATTATTAAAAGATACATATGAAGTCCAGTTTGAGCTACTTCAAACATTAGGAAGGAAGGAAGGACATGTTTTATTTAACGACGCACTCAACACATTTTATTTACGGTTATATGGCGTCTGACATATGGTTAAGGACCACACAGATATTGAGGGAGGAAACCTGCTGTCACCACTTCATGGGCTACTCTTTTCGATTAGCAGCAAGGGATCTTTTATATGCACCATCCCATAGACAGGATAGCACATACCATGGCCTTTAATGTACCAGTTGTGGTGCACTGGCTAGAGCGAGAAATATCCCAATGGGCCCACTGACTCAAATATTAGGACAACGGATATTGTCAATGAGAAAATATCTTTAATATGTAATTTTACTCAATAAAAAGGCTAGAGCTGCTAGTTGTAAACATGTTACAATGGCACCAAACTCGGGACCTAACACAGTGGTAAAGCACTCACCTGATGCGCAGTCGGTCTAGGATTGATCCCCATTGGTGGATCCATTGGGCTATTTCTCATTCCAGCCAGTGCACCACGACTGGTATATCAAAAGATGTTGTATGCTATATCCTGTCCGTGGCATGGAGCATATAACAGATACCTTGCAACTAAAGGAAAAATGTGGAAGGTTTCCTCTCTAAGACTATGTCTGAATTACCAAATGTTTGACATCCAATAGCCGATGATTAATAAATCAATGTGCTCTAGTGGTGTTGTTAAACAAAATAAACTTTAAACTCAGGACACGCAGTCCCTTTAAAACAATATTTAGCTATTGGAATAATGGATGCCTTATATGGCCACGATCTCAGAGCAGTTGACCTGGTTACCCTTCTACCGGCCTCGGTGGCGTCATGGTTAAGCAATCGGTCTACAGGCTGGTAGGTACTGAGTTCGGATCCAAGTTGATGCATGGGATTTTTAATCCAAATACAGACTCCAAACCCTGAGTGAGTGCTCCACAAGGCTCAATGGGTAGGTGTAAACCACTTGCACCAACCAGTGATCCATAACTGGTTCAACAAAGGCCATGGTTTGTGTTATCCTGCCTGTGGGAAGTGCAAATAAAAGATCTGTTGCTGCCTGTCGTAAAAGAGTAGCCTATGTCGCGACAGTGGGTTTCCTCTAAAAAACAGTGTCAGAATGACCATATGTTTGACGTCCAATAGCCGATGATAAGATAAAAAATCAATGTGCTCTAGTGGCGTCGTTAAATAAAACAAACTTTGGTTACCCTTCTCTCTTGATGCACTGTGAACATGTACCTTTAAAACACTGTAATCATCCAGCCAAATGATGAATTGTGACGGAATAGATGAAACTGATCCACATTTATTTTTAATCTTACACAATACCACAGACAGTAATTATTACATTGTGTCACAACATTGCAAGTCTCAAATGACACACTACTTCATCTTACATCAATAACAAAATAAGAAATATCTTCGGCCTGTCCCAAAAACACAACATTGCTGGTGGTTTTATTAATAATACTACGGTAGTATTACACTGATAGAAAGATCTAACGGAACACATAATTACTAGCAGCAAATATTGACGTATACCAGAGCCCTCTTCCATAGTATCAAAGTCAAAGTTAAAGGGACAGACCCTAGTTTCAACCAGTGAAAATTAACACTAAGTTTAGTTAATTTACAAACCTGTAACACATTTGGATAAAGTTACAATTGAGTGAATCGTGAGTCTATGACTTTGAAATGGTGAAATACCCTCTAAAAATAGACTATAACTCAAATCCATAACTGTAAATGAGAAATGCATTTTGTGATATTAAAAACACCAGGATGACCAAAAACACTTTGAATGTATGGAAATTGATAATCTAAACAATAAAATCTAAGTAAAGTATGGTATAAATTACCAAAAATGGTTATAATAGTCAAAAATATGTGTTAGTGTTTAAAAACTAGGGTATGTTCCTTTAAAGTTTGTTTTGTTCAATGACATCACTAAAGCATTTTGGGTTTTTTTAATCATCGGCTATTGGATGTCAAGCATTTGGTAATTTTGAGATATATAGTCTTAGTCAAGAAACCTGCTACATTTATTCCATTAGTAGCAAGGTAGCAAGGGATCTTTTATATGCACCATTCCACAGGCAGGATAGCACATACCACGGCCTTTGATATACCAGTTGTGGGGCATTGGCTGGAATGAGAAATAGCCCAATGAGCCGACCGACGGGGATTGATCTTAGCCGGCCATGCATCAAGCGAGCACTTACTAATGGGTTACGCCCCACCCTCCATAGTATGAGGAAGTTAACCATGTTACTAGCTGTCAGTCCCACAGTACCAATATTTAATCCTGTATTATATGTATATTTAATCCTGTATTATATATATTATTTTAAAATAATTAAATTTCCGTTATATTCATTACAACATAACGCCATCCGATTGGTCCAGACATAGCAACGGGAGTTTGTTCATTTCTTGATGAATGTAAACATTACATCGTCAGGGGAACATCATATCTGATGACGTCATTTTATATGGGCAAGTTGTCTTATTGAGCGTTATTGTTTATGGATAAAAAAATAATTCAAAATAAAGTATGAAGTTTTAGTGTTATTATTATCCTGTACGATTCAAATTTAATTATAAGGATTGTCTGTTATTTCTTTTACGTTTATCGGGGTATGAAAAAAAATAATAATCTGCAAATTTATGTGAAAATGGCTTTGCCGATTCACACAGTTTGCAGATGATTTTTTTGTTCATACCCTAATAGTGAATTAAATTTGGTCTCTAATAGTAATACCAAATGTTCCTTGGTTCCTTTCCATCAGTATCCATGCTGAAAAAATAATGGGTAGGTAGGTAGGAAAACTATTTTCAGGGTTTAGCCAAAAGTGATATAAAGTTGAATTTGGCAAATGTGTCATTACCAATTTGCCAAAAAGCTGATTTGAAAAACATGTGTCATTTGTATGGGCATATCCTGTCTGTGGGATGGTGCATATAAAAGATATTTTGCAATTAAAGGAAAAATGTAGCAGGTTTCCTCTCTAAGACTATATGTCAAAATTACCAAATGTTTGACATCCAATACCCTATGATTAATAAATCAATGTGCTCTAGTGGTGTCGTTAAACAAAGTAAACCTTTTTTTGTAAGTCCATAGCTATTTTTAAAACCAACTGTGTTTAGCTAAATGTTACTTGAATTTGGCTAGATTACCTGATCAAATTTACCAATGCCCGAAACCTTAGTGGTCTCTCTCCCTCCCTCCCTCTCTGTCTCCCTCCCTCTCTCTCCTCTCCCTCCCTCTCTCTCTGTCTCTCTCCCTCCCTCCCTCTCTCTCTCTGTCTCCCTCCCTCTCTTTCCCTCTCTCTCGCTCTCTCTCTCTCCATCCATCTCTTTCCCTCACTCACTCCCTCTCTGTTTTTCACTCTCCCTCCCTCTCTCTCTTTCACTCTCCCTCCCTCACTCACTCCCTCTCTCTCTCCCTCCCTCCCTCTCTCTGTCTCCCTCCCTCTCTTTCCCTCTCTCTCTCTCTCCATCCATCTCTTTCCCTCACTCACTCCCTCTCTGTTTTTCACTCTCCCTCCCTTTCTCTCTTTCACTCTCCATCCCTCACTCACTCCCTCTCTCCATCCCTTCCTCCATCCGTCTCTTTCCCTCCCTCTGTTTTTCACTTTCCCTCCCTCTGTCTCTCTCTCACTTCCTCACTCTCTCTCCCTCCCTCCCTCCGTCTCTCTCTCTCTCGTCCTCCCTCTCTCTCTCACTCCCTTCTGTCTCTCTCAGTTTCTCCCTCTCTCTCTCTCTCTCCCTGTCTCCCTGTCTGTCTGTCTCTCTCTCTCTCTCTCTGTCTGTCTGTCTGTCTGTCTGTCTGTCTGTCTGTCTGTCTGTCTGTCTGTCTGTCTGTCTGTCTCTCTCTCTCTCTCTCTCTCTCTCTCTCTCTCTCTCTCTCTCTCTCTCTCTCTCTCTCTCTCTCTCTCTCTCTCTCTCTCTCTCTCTCAAATTTGCCAAATTGCTATTAATTTTTTGTGTCAGCTTAAACTGTAAATTTTAGTTTAGAAAATTGTTTTATGTTGTAAATTGATCACACCACCAATGTGAATGTTTTGTATCATTTTCTTAGCTATTGTTTTGGGGAATTTTTTTGTTTTTAATTTACGTTCAGATGGGTAATTGGAAACAAAGAATATTGTATGTGACACCGTAAGACAAATAGCCATTAATTGACATAAAACAGGACTTTCGATAGCAAAACACAATTCATGTAATCTAAGCCATGGAAACTGACAAATTTAAAACATTGGATGTTTGGCTTCTTTTGTTTTGAACGACCAATATAAGAATGGTAAATGAAAAATCGTTTCTCCCATGTCACTAAAACGTCCTCCTGCCAAGAAACATTAACTGTGAAAATTAATTTACTTCAGACAAAGAGCAGCAGCTGTAGAAATCTCGATGAAAAACATTAGTTTCTTTGCACCTGAAAACAAAATGGCATCGTTGGTACAGAAAATCCATTAATGTCTGTATTACGTTTCAAAACATTTCCTCTATGATACTGGTTTCAAGTAGCTCTGATTAGTCAAAACAAAAAAGAAAGGAAATGTATGTTTCTTAATGACACTCCGGAATAACTGAAATCAAAGCTATTTCTTATGGATATCTTTAACATGTATCAATTAGTTACATCTGGTCTCAGGTATCACAGAAAAAACACCTGTTGCTTCCGTATATACATTACACAAAGCATTATACAAATAGTGAAACTCCTCTAAACCAGACACTCTTTTGACCAAGTAAAACATCTGGTTTTAAGAGGTATCCAGTTTAGAGAGGTTCTCTTCTGTACAGATATTTAAACGAGGGCCGAAATAAATGTCCGGTTTTGAGGGAATTCCAGTTACAGATGGTCCGGTTTTGAGGGAATTCTGGTTACAAAGGGTCCGGTTTTGAGGGAATTCTGATTACAGAGGGTCTGGTTTTGAGGGAATTCTGGTTACAGAGGGTCCGGTTTTGAGGGAATTCTGGTTACAGAGGGTCCGGTTTTGAGGGAATTCTGATTACAGAGGGTCCGGTTTTGAGAGGTTTCACTGTGCATATATACTACTCAAAAGAATTTAAGGGTCAAAAATGTATAACCAAATAAGTTTCAGAGTGTATTAGATTGATGATGTAAACTACACCAAATTTTTTATTTATTGTTCCATATTTACAAAAAACCACAAATAAACGTCACTGTATACAAGAAAGTCACATGACATGCTGTCAAAGTTGAAGGTTGTCAAACATGGATTTTACACATTAGAACATTCGTTTAATAGTGTGTGAATCCACCCCTGGCGCGAATACACTCGACACATCGTTGCCTCATGCTGTTGATCAGACGTCTGAAGAACTCTTGGGGAATGGCCTGCCACTCTGCCATAAGAAGTTGACCCAGATCATGAAGGTTGGCCGGAGGGGCATGGTTATCCCGAACTCTCCTGCCTAATTCATCCCAGGCATGCTCTATTGGGACCAAGTCAGGTGAATATGCTGGCCAATCCATCCTGGCGATACCTTGTTGTCTGAGAAAATCCGTTACCACCCTGGCGTGGTGGGGTCTGGCATTGTCATCCTGCAGAACTGCCCCGCCGCCAATCTGCTGAAGGCCTGGGAGAACCAACGGCCGGATAATCTCATTCAGATAGCAGATTCCATTCAGATTGCCATCCACCACATAGAGGGGGGTCCTGTGGTGGATAGAGATGCCGCCCCACACCATGACGCTGCCACCACCGAACCGGTGACGTTGTCTAACGTTAACGTCAGCGAAGCGCTCCCCAGGACGTCTGTAGACACGAACCCGACCGTCATTGAACTGGAGACTAAACCTGGATTCATCAGTGAACATCACTCGACCCCACTGAACACATTGTCACCGCAGATGAAGCATGCACCAGTGACGTCTGGCCGTTCTGTGACGTGGTAGGAGTGGTGGTCGAACAGCCTGGCGACGGCAGCGTAGATTATTGGCTCTCAGACAATTGCGTATGGTTTGATCACACTCGAGTTCCAGTCGCAGTCCGCTGATTGTCGCGTAATCGGCGTGCAGTGGTTGTGCGTTGACGTAGAGCCATATTGGTGATGTAGCGGTCCTCTCTATTTGTAGTGCTTCGGGGTCTACTCGAACGTTGACAATTTCGAACAGAATTCGTTGCTTGGTACCGTTGCCACAGTCGGCCAACGACACTCTGACTGACACCAAGTCTCAGAGCAACATTTCTTTACGTATTGCCATCCTGAAGCCAAGCAATAGCCCTTCCTCGATCTTCAATAGTCAGTTGAAGTCGTACCATTGTCGAATTTGGAGTGTGCACCGTACACGAACGCAAGCTCCAATTATACGGAAATTCAGCATTGGGAACACGGAATACACGTGCAAAGCGTGCAAATGAAGCGCTTTGTGAAAAAGCAAGTTATGGGCACTTAGCAGACCTTTCGCTTTCGCCCTAATTTACGTGCAAATGTAAGCATGTTTTCGCCATTAGAACTAGTCGACAGTGTCAATGACAGTGGATTTTTATTCATTTATGGGTTGCTTAGACCCACTTTCGTCAAAATGGAACAATACCATGCGTGACATTATGGTCTAGCTAATATAATTGACATTCAGAAAATAATGTCAAAAATATCGTCTGACCCTTAATTCTTTTGAGTAGTATATTTATCAGTCCTTGGTTTTTGAAAATTATAGGCGAGTGGAAAATCGCACACCTCAATATGCTAAGGCGAGTGAAAAATCACTCTCCAAAATAAACAAAATAGGCTGTGTAGCTCCGATTGGATTGTGACTGGTATGTCTAGAAAATTGTCTATTAAACCAGTATTTCTGATTTGTTCAACAAAGAGAAATACCAGTTTAACGACTGCATGGAAGCCACTGCCATGTTTTTAATTTTTATTGTTTTAATAAAAGGACCTTCCTATCAGCTAAATGAGCTATGAAAACTGTTGATTTTTGTAAACAGTGGAAGTAAATATACCCATCTATTTTACGTGCGCTGTTTGTTGAGTGTAACGTGTGCTGTTTTTCACACTCATCAGATTGAAATTACGTGCGCTGTACGAGCGCGATCGCATCCGCACACCTTAAAAAGCAAGGTCTGATTTATTCTGTAACCACCGGTTCTATTGACAGAATATGATGACAGATAAAGCAAAGCTATATCCGTATGATAGCAGGATATGACTTTCGACGTCAAATGAGTGACGTCACATGGATAGTTACATTACAAAATCGTTCATTTGACCTCTAGGTCATCGTACAATGTGGCTGAAATAATAGCTTCCCCCCTTAATTTTTATGGTCTGCAGGATAAAGATAATAACTAGTTAATGATGTCAGATATCTGCTTTATCCTGTGAAGGTAAGAATTTCTCATTCGGCAGAGCTTCACAGAATTTCCCATTCTTACCACCACAGGATAAAGCAGATCTATATCCAACATCATTAACTAGTTATTGTCTATGTATGCAAAGCTCAAAGATAACAAACTGTCACCCACGCCATTTTTTGGGTTAAATTTTCCTCAATAAAACAGCCATTGTGAGCCTGCCTATGGTAGTTTTTTTTAATATGACATAAAGGTTATTTTGTTGCATGTATACTGGCAGACAATGTACACCAGGTATATTCATTATGCTGTCGTTGAGGAGTTTTAACGATGGCAGTAATTTTTATCCAAATTCATAAAAGTGCCGTCAGTGATGATCCCAGCCTATGACAATTTATATCAATGCACTGTGAATGATGGTACATATAAATGCAGGTATATTAGTGTATTTACATAGTTAAATATAAAATGTACCACTGATGTCCCAAAATGCGTTCACCTAACGACAAAAACATGAATACGATATTTACGGAAATACTATTCTACATTTTTCAGCTACGATACGTGAAACAAAATAGATTGCAATCAGTTAACGTAAAAAATCAACAATGTGGACGTAAAACAAATCCATTCTAGTAAATAAAAGTGAAACACCCTCCGGTAAACAGGAAAGAGTGTGACGTTTCTAACTGCGTTCAGGCACATGCATTTGCTAACAGTATCGTACCACGCATGTGCGGTTCATCATTTTCCATTTTTAAGGCAACTACAAGAAAACATTTATGTTTCTTAACTATGCACAGTTGACGAACACTTAGTTTAAAAAAAATTTAAAAGGAAAAATTCAATTTGTCAAACGTTCTGGTCCGGTCCGTGTTTTATCAATACACATCGCTAACACTTGATGTCAATACTGACAGGGTTTCTGCCAGAGGGTAAAACAGGTATGGCCCCATACCCAAATTTGTCTGCAGATTTATTATTTTGTTTGCTAAACTTTTGACAAAATTAATGACTTTTATCATTACTGTATGCTTTTCTTAACCCTAATGCTAAACCTAACCCATTTTCTTTCTGGGGGAGGCCCCCATACTCCCTTTTGACTGTGGTTGCATTCAGTTCCATAGTGCCATACCCAAACATTTCTTTCTGGTAGAAACACTGACTGATAGGCATTACGTTTATAGCAGTGAATAGTTTGTAAAATATAATTTTTTGTTAATGAATTGATTCTTAATTAACACAATTTATATACTAGTACTCAAAGTTATTTACAATTGTAATGAATGGATTATGAATACTATTCACTACAATAGATGCACAAAAATGTAGCATACCTTTTGCAGATTGAATATAATAATTGAAAACAAATTCTAACAACAGGGGTCTTAAAAATCGTAAACATTAAATGCTTTGACCGTGTTGATCTGGCACGTGTGAGTTCATGTGACACGCACCGAATGTTAATTCATCTTTCTCCATTTTAAGTCAATTTCTACGAGTCATGTGGACCCGATATTGGTAATTTTAAGGAATAAACCAAAACTACTTAGTAAAATTAATGGTTTTAGGGGTTTGTAAAGTTTTGTAGTTAGATAATGTTCCTGAACTGTGAAGATAAACCTCATAAATGAGCAACATGCCGATGACAAGAAATTGGATGTTGATTGCGCGAACTATGCACGAGAAAACAGTGATCGGAATTGGAAGCATAACGCAGTTAGTGACGTTGATAATACAATTGGGATTTAGCTCATTTGGTAGAGTGCTCACCTGAGGTGTTTCGGTCAATAGATCAAAGCCCCTCGATGGACCCAAGATTTGATTGTCTTTTTCCCCCTGTCCCAACCAATGGCTTGTTGCTAATGGAAAAAATATAGCAAGTTTCTTCTCTGGGTCACAGCAAAAATAATGTTTGACATCCAATTAGTGGTAATTAATACATCACTGTACTCAAGTGGTGTCATTTAACAAAACATACTTTAACAATGACATGGAGCAACAGGCACATATGCATGTAGCTCACCCCGGAGAAGCATTGCAAATTATACTATAAGACTGATCCATAAATCTAAAATATGATTTCAATTGTTGGAAAGTCAGTACACAAATATCATCAAAAGACTGAGTAGTCATGAATCCATATATTGGGGATTTATTCATTTTAAATTAACTGCAGTGTGAACCATTAACTATTATGAATGTTATCAAATATCAACAAAAAACAAAGAAAGTTATCATCACAATTGCTCCCCGAACTTATATTTTTACGATATTACTGGTTTCTTTTTCATTTATTTTCATGTTTATATCCAATTAAGGTTCAAGCACACTGTCCTGGGCACACACACTTTAACTATCTGGGCTGTCAGTCCAGGACAGTTGGTTAGTTGTTAATTGTTAGTGGTTAGTGAGATAAGAGGGTGTAGTGATCTTACACCTACCCATCGAGTCGTTAAAACTCGCTCTGGGTGGGAGCCGGTATCGTGCTGCGAACCCTGTATCTACCCGTCTGTAGTCCGATAGCTTAACCACTGCACCACCGAGGCCGGTCCTTTATGTCAAACAAAACTGCAGAGAGGGATTACCATAACTGCTCCCCTAACTTAGATTATGGGGAGCTATTTTACAATATTACCATATAAATGCACATGCTAAGGGGAGCTAAAAATTATTCTTCTTGAACTAGTTTCAGAAGAATGATGAGGAACATACGACAGCAAGTTTAAATGGCAAGGTATGGACAAGGTATTTACAATGTATGAATTCTATATTTGTTACACATGGGGCATATCCATCAATTCATACAGATGAATTTTAGATAATGTTTAGTAACATTTACTGCTTGACATTACTGGTAAAAAAAAAATATAATAATAAAAATTAAAATGGTTAAAACAATTAAAAACAACAAACAAAAAACCAGTAAAATAAAGTGAAAAACACTAAAATTTGTACAAATGAATTTCCCAAATCCAGAAACAGAATAACCAAAACTGGAAACAGACAATGATCACTACATAAGTCCATAAACAGTGGCATTGTTCACAAGGTATAAATAGGGGAATAATAAATATTAAACAGGTCATCATTTTTCAATATGCTGGTCTCTTATTCATCAGCATTACATTTTTTAAATTTTGTCAGGCCCATAAAGATCTGGTTCATGGTACTGCAGTTACATCAAACATTCTGTTTATGCTGTCCTTGGGCCACATTGTTTTGGCAAAGAAATCACACACTAACATTTGAAAACAGCAATAAAGTTCAGGGCTAGCTCTGGGTGAGCAAAACTTTTTGCCTAATTATTTTTAAAAAATACAAAACCCAGTTATTTTCCAACAAAACATCAATTATTACTTGCGATTGGCAGAGCTAGCCCTGTAATAAAGACATGGTTATTACTTACAGTTTTGACTTGCAATAATTACAAGTATGATCCCAGATTGTAGGAAAACACATCTAAGTATTTTGTGAATAAACATAGTTTCCATCCTCTCTCTTTCTCTCTCTCTCTATCTTTGTCTGTCTCTCTCTCTCTCTCTCTCTCTCTCACTCCTAACTGTACCTCCTTCAGAACATTTTGTCTTTTGATTTGGGTTACTATACAGTAGAACTCCATACCCTCAAGAAACATCCCTAGGGCTGGGGGTAACCCTGATATCTTCTGTAAGTCTCTAAAGAAAATGATTTTTTTAATTTAGGAGGGACATGTCCTTGTTTCATGCTAATATTTTTTATACCTTCAGAGATTTAAAGCAATGGCAACAATAAAAATTCATTACACTGGATTATTGACTATTGTGCTCCGTTCTAGAGCTGGGAGGTATTGAAATTTCAGGTTCGGTGTCGGTATCAGTATTTGGAGGGGGGGGGGGGGTGGTGATTTACCTCAGTATCGGTACAGTATTCGGTATTGATACAATACCTATACTGAGCGGTATTTTTGGTATACTCTCGACTTTAAATGCATGCATGAGTTACCTCTCACCAGCTAATTTCATCTAAACAAAATTAAATTCCATACACAAGGCCCTCATGATCATCTCTCTCTTTTTTCAGCCATTTTGTGTTCGTTAGATATATTATTAGTACTTTACTAAATGGCGTAAAACATTTTTCAATATCAAAATCTGGGTATTTTGAGATTTGCTCAGTACGGTAAATCGGTATTGACATGATACTGATCCAAATGGTACAGATGGCATACAGCCAAGCTTTACTCCATTCCACTAAAACATGGATCAATACTCAAGCATTTTGAAGAATTCAGCAACATATTTACAATGATTGTATGTGGAATAATTATTTAACACATATCATAATCAGTACAAAATGGTAAGTTTGCATGTTATGCATGTCGATGTTGTAAAGTGTAAATGCAATGTGGCCAACATAACCATATTAGACTTAGGTGCAGGTTTTTACAACAGGCATAAATCTGACCTCACAACAGTGGCGTAGAAAGGTGCCAAAAAGAGGGGGGGAGCCACACTTTTATATTTACACACTTTTACACTATTATAAAGCAAAATATCTGAAAAAGTGGGGGGGGGGGGGCACATGCCCCCTTGCTCCCCTTCCCCGCTTCTTACGCCAGTGTTACAATATTAACCATTAGAAAACTGTTTGACGAAAAATACATTTATCAGTATATCAGTCGATACTAAATCCATCATATGAAGTTTTAGCCGACATAATGAATGATTTATCATTTAGTAAAGTTCTTCAGGAACTCTTTGGACTAATTGACGTTATCGTTTGCGCAATCAGCTGAAGGACATGCATTAGATTCGTAAAAACAGGAGATCTGCAAATACCAAAGCAACTACTACTAGTGCATGGCTGTCACTAATTGTTACCTGCACTTTGCAAAGTTGCATAACTTCAATCAACAGGTATGACAACCAATATTCGTCTCTTTGTTACGCAAATGTACTAGTCTATTCAAAGCTTGGTTATTGCAATTTGGCATACAATGAATTATACGAAATAATCAACTACTTTAAATATTAAAAATATTACATGATATCAGAATCAGAACAGTTTAACTAACACTGTATTTTAGTAAAATTAGTTAAGTACAGTGTTGTTAAATTGGTTAAATAACTCAGTAAATATGTTCGTGGAAAAATTTGTTCGTTTCGTTGGTATTTTAGAAATTAACTATTTTAAGGGGAGATAACTCTATTTAGAATTTTCGTACAAATGTGACAACAATGAAAATTATTTTACTTTAGTTGTGGTTTTAGTTAGAATGGCAGCAGAATTTGGATCAGATCCTGGTAGCAGAATCAAAGTATGTAGATGGAATACAGCCAGTAAAAATAGTCGCGTTTTAGGTGAATTATTTATATCAGCAAAGTAAACTTAAGTGCATAGTATTAGTTGATAGTTCATCAACTTCATGCTCATGACAGTCAACACACTGACAAGTGTGCCCCCCCCCCCCCCCACCTTCCCCCACCTTCCCCGTATCAGTATGTAAGTTGTGATCCATCGACAGGGATTCCTTTTCGATGAACCGTTCTAAGTTATGTACCAAATTACCTCATAAAAACTGTATTCTTTTAATATTTTGGACTTGATCATACAAGACATTCAGAATTCAATAGCACGAAATGCTGGTCAACTAGCCCCAAAAACAATTCTCCCCACTGTTTGGTCAACTCGCCCCACTGTCTGTAAATAATTGTGACGAAATTAAAAATGGACGTCTACAACTTTGGTGTCATTTTATTTGTTAATATTACATACGTTAAGTCAGTACTTTTCTTCACGTGCACGACAAGTTGCTTCCCTCTGCTTAGCAAATTTATTTGTTACGGTTGTCGTTGAAGATTTATTTTGTTAATAATAATGCAAGTAACTTCAATCAGGATTTTGCAAGTACAGTAGGTTATACATTTTTGGTTTGTTATTCCATTTGTTGCACTATTTTGGTTGAGCAACACTTGAAACATGGTGCCACAAGTTTTGAATACAGGCTATATATAGGGTATGTAGGGATCCGGACGTAGTAAGAACCACACTTACAACGTCCCTCCAGACTAAATATTACATTGAAAGTCCACTATCACGACCACTTATTAAATGGTTTTATATTGGGGAGATCCTAATATCGATTTTAAAAATAATAATCTATTACAATGAACTGTCAAGCCTATTTTATCGATATTTGTGAATTTGTCCCTTATTTTCTTAAACAGTGTTTCAGCTAGAAAGAAATATTTGGGTATGGCGCTATGGAATTGAATGCAACCACAGTCAACAGTGGGTATGGGGGGACCTCCTCCAGAAAGAAAATGGGTTAAGAAAATCATACAGTAATGACAAAGAGTCATTAATTTGGTCAAAATGTTAACTTAAAAAAAAAAAAAAATATGGGTATGGCGCCATACCCGTTTTACCCTCTGGTAGAAACCCTGTTAAAGAAATGATCAGGCAAGACTTTTGGACTCTTAAGTGGTGTGCATATTAAACACTATTTAATGCATATTATTGCTTAAAATATTGGTATATTTATTAATAAAACAGTAATGATATGTGTTGACTAAACAGTGTGGGGCAAGTTGACCAACTACTGGGGTGAGTTGGTAGGGGGCAAGTTGGTTTTGGGGCGAGTTGGTTTTGGGGCGAGTTGACCTATGCCCAATAGCACCACAAATGCTCCATGCATAATACCGACCCTGTTTGAGCTGCTGGTGCTCTCTTGCACCTGCCAGCATGGGCGGACCCCCCTTCCACCTACCCCAAACCTTTTCCTGTCCTGAATGGAGGAGCTGGCATAAGTCAACACCCACACCCATGACAGCTTGCACTGAATGTGCATGTTAAGCCCTTTGACCTGACCTGACCTGACCTGACCTTACCTCACAGAGCTCACCCTGTCCATAGCCAAATTCGCCCATTGCTAATTTTTATATGAAGTGGCTACAACATTTAGTCTTTGGCTAATAAAATATTCCTTAAATTAACCACATTTTTAAGTAAAATCATTTTCAGGAAGATACTATTCTATATTTGAAAACTGGCTGAACCAAAATTTGTTCAAGTGTGACACTGTGAGTCTTGCATCCATCTGTCGAAAATAAATACATTTAAGCGCCGTCATTGTTGTGAACAGCATTACTTTTTATTTGGACAATTCACTGGTTATACAAATATAATTCACATAAAACAATCTGATACCTATGGAAAAAACATTCCAATCTGATTAAAATTAGCTCTGCTGGTCTCAATAGTAGATCTAACAGCATTGCACGGACTCCCATGTCCAGGTGACATTAATAAATAACAATTTTAATATCGACCAATTACACTTCGCCTTTTATAGCGTTATTTTGGGAGCATACAAATTCTAAAAATATCGGGCGAAACTATTTATGCAATAGTGAACTTGTTGGTCTATTTCAACATTGAAAAAACGGGGAAACGTGCAGTAATAAACTGGATTGTATACTAGTATAAACAGATTTTATGGCTATACCATCACGTTTTTTGTTTTTTTGTTTTTTTTGTCTTGAAACAAATTTTATATAAAATTTCGTATTGAAATTAGTTTCCGGCATACTTTGTAATTCATCCAAATTATTTCGTATACCCTCGGCATAATCCCAAATGTTTTCAAATTCTTTTCAAATCACTGGCATGATTTTGCAAGTGAGGTTTTGATTGGTCGAATGAAAGGTCAGCTAGACATGAGCTCCAATGGGCTGCTGTTAAATCCACATGTAATAGTGGAGCTAATTTTAATTAGATTGAAAACATTCAAAACAACTTCTGTTTACCTAAGATTTTGAAATTCTGTCTGCTGAAGAATTAAGTAATCAATACATTATATATATTTAATGACTATAAAGATGAAATGGTGGCACCATGATTACCTGTCATGGACCTTGATTATAAAGTTCTACATTTCTATATATTCTTTCTTTGATGTTCCATGTGTACCGTTATTATTAAATCTTGTGAATATTTATACATTCAGGGTTTAACCATTGTGAAGCCAATTATTTATGGAAATGTGGCCAGGTACTTTGGTAAGAAGAGAGAGGAGGATGGACACACTCACCAGTGGACAGTTTATTTGAAGCCATACAAGAATGAGGTAACACCAGGGCTGCTAGAATTTTTACTGACATCGTGGTTAGGCCATCGGTCTACAGGCTGGTAGGTACTGGGTTCGGATCCCAGTCGAGGCATGGGATTTTTAATCCAGATATCGACTCCAAACCCTGAGTGAGTGTTCCGCAAGGCTCAGTGGGTAGGTGTAAACCACTTGCACCGACCAGTGATCCATAACTGGTTCAACAAAGGCCATGGTTTGTGCTATCCTGCCTGTGGGAAGCGCAAATAAAAGATCCCTTGCTGCCTGTCATAAAAGAGTAGCCTATATGGTGACAGCGGGTTTCCATTAAAAAACAGTGTCAGAATGACCATATGTTTGATGTCCAATAGCCGATGATAAGATAAAAAATCTATGTACTCTAGTGGCGTCATTAAATAAAACAAACTTTACTTTCCTTCTTCTTTTTGTCTACAATTTTTATAAAATCCACTAGCCATGGGATCAGTGATTTTTTAAAATTTACTAGCCGCCATTAAAAATTCACTAGCACAACTTTACGTATTGGGGAATGGAGAATTACGAGGATATTCCCCTACTTAAAATACACCACTGAGTAATAATTTTATGAGAATATATGTTAGTATGGAAATTAACACCAGTGATTTTGGTGGGTTAATTAAGTAGGGTTTCATCACTCCATTACTGAAAAATAATGGAGTGTTGAAACAATACTGTGACTACGCAGGTGTATTTTAATTTAACTTAATACAGTTAAAATAAATAATACTAAAACTCGGATATATGTCACCTAAAGAGAGAGATATAGCTTAAAAACACTAACATTGGGGGGTTGGGGTGGTGGGGGGGGGGGTGGAGGCAGAATATTCATATTTACAAAATAGACTTTTAAATAAGATTATTTGGAGAACGAAGTTTAGTTCTCGAGTTTCCTCACACGTGCTCACCTTTCGGTAACCAGAACATCCGTTCTCAACTTATTTCAATGCCTGGATATTCATTTCTGTAGGTCAAGTGCTTTACCAAGCAATTTTTTTACCTCTGGATAAAACTTATTGCTGTCTGTTGAGGGTGATAATTTTAGTTTTTATAGATTTGCTGTAACAGTATTTGCTTTCTATTTTTCCAGGATATGATGTCGTATGTAAAGAAGTATTTGCTTTCTCGTATGTAAAGAAGTATTTGCTTTCTGTTTTTCCAGGATATGATCTCGTATGTAAAGAAGTATTTGCTTTCTGTTTTTCCAGGGTATGACCTCGTATGTAAAGAAGTATTTGCTTTCTGTTTTTCCAGGGTATGACGTCGTATGTAAAGAAGTATTTGCTTTCTGTTTTTCCAGGATATGACGTCGTATGTAAAGAAGTATTTGCTTTCTATTTTTCTAGGATATGACGTCATATGTAAAGAAGTATTTGCTTTCTATTTTCTATTTTTCCAGGATATGACCTCGTATGTAAAGAAGTATTTGCTTTTTATTTTTCTAGGATATGACCTCGTATGTAAAGAAGGTTCAGTTTAAACTTCATGAGAGTTACCCGAATGCAAACAGAGGTGAGATACTTGTAAATGCATTTTATAATATTGATGTTTGGGGGGTGTTTTTTGGTATTGTTGTTGTTTTGCAAGTAAAATACTAATTGGACCTTAAAAGTATGTAAGTGAAAATGAAATAGGAAGACTGAGTGTCAAATACTTGCTTAGGATGTGATGGCTGTCCAATGTTTGTTTGTTTGTTTTGTTTAACAACACCACTGGAGCACATTGATTAATTGATTCATCGGCTATTGGATGTAAAACATTTGGTAATTCTGACTCGTAGTCAACAGAGGAAACCTGCTACATTTTTTATAATGCAGCAAGGGATCTTTTATATGCACTTCCTACAGACAGGATAGCACATACCACTGCCTTTAATATACCAGTCGTGGTGCACTGGCTGGGACAGGAAATAGCCCAATGGGCCCCCTGACGGGGATCGATCCCAAACTGACCGTGCATGAAGCGAGTGCTTTACCACTGGGCTACATCACGCCCCTCTGTCCAGTATAAACAATTTAGATAACTACTCATGGATTGGTAATAATTAGTTTTGAATTCAGCTTAAACTACTTTTTTAAAATGTGTTTCTGGATGAAGGGAGACTTGTACTCATGTACGTGTATGTTCATGATGATTTTTGTTTGTTTTGTGTAACGACTCCACTATATTTGAGTCTAAACTCTAAAATAAATTTTAGCGTGGACCCAGAACCTTATTTGAACAAATTGATTGTTTGTTTTTTGTTTTGTTTTCATTCCAACCAGTATACTACAACTGGTCAAAGACCGTGGTATGTGCTTTCCTGTTTGTGGGAAAGTTCAAAGTACATATAAAAGATCGCTTGCTACATTAGAAAAAATTTAGCGGTTTTTCTTTGATGACTACATGTCAGAATTACCAAATATTTGACATCCAATAGCTGATTATTAATAAATCAGTGTGCTCTAGTGGTGACATTAAATAAAAAAAATAAAAAAATTCTCTTTCAAATTTTGTACATGTTACAGGTACCTGCCAATGATCAGAATATTGTTATCAGCCTATCAACATCTGTTTTGTTATTTTTTCTTCTTATACAGTTGTGTGTCATTCATTAAATATTTATTTTCAGTCATCGTGAAGCCACCTTACGAAGTCACTGAAACTGGCTGGGGAGAGTTCGAAGTTGTGATTAAGATTTTTTTTAATGACCCCAACGAAAGACCAGTGAGTTTCTTCTTTTAGTTTACTTGTTATAAATCTTTGGTTCTGACAAAGTTTAAAAAACAGTTTAATCCAAGTCACAATAACGATTAATGCTTTGATAAACTTGTGGGAATTCATTATCACTGGATATTGTCAACAGCATCTTAATACATCTCATTGCAAGTTTTAAACTCTTGTTTTTTACTTTTGGATAACACTGTATCATCTCTAGTAGGGTCTCCACGAGTACTCGGGCATGGGTCGAGTCTAGCAAGACTCCAGTACCCGTTCAAGGTGGATTACAATAATCACAAGGCACGGAACCGAAAAAAGTGTTTCCTGTGAAGTTTGAAATACTATGGCCTGTGCTGTCCTGTCTGTGGGGAAAGAGCATATAAAAGATCCCTTGCTGCTGATGGAAAAATGTAGCATCCAGTAGCTGATGAATAATTAATCAATATGCTGTAGTGCTGCCATGAACAAAACAAACTTTAAACTTTATTCCAGTCTAGGGGTGGGATGTAGCCCAAGCATTCACTTGATGCACGGTCGGTCTAGGATCGATCCCCGTCGGTGGAACCCATTGGGCTATTTCTCGTTCCAGCCAGTGCTCCACAACTGGTGTAACAAAGGCCGTGGTATGTAGTATCCTGTCTGTGGGATCATGCATATAAAAGATCCCTTGCTGCTAATCGGAAAGAGTAGCCCATGAAGTGGCAACAGAGGGTTTCCTCTCTCAATATATGTGAGGTCCTTAACCATATGTCTGATGCCATATAACCGTAAATAAAATGTGTTGAGTGCGTCGTTAAATAAAACATTTCCTTATTCCATTCTGAAATCATGTGCTGGGGTGTTTTTAAACAGTCGTCTCCGTTATAAACTGTGCCCTTTGACCTTTACTTTCAGGTGACGATATATCATCTCTTGAAGTTATTCCAGTCTGAAACCATGTGCTGGGGTGTTTTTAAACAGTCGTCTCCGTTATAAACTGTGCCCTTTGACCTTTACTTTCAGGTGACGATATATCATCTCTTGAAGTTATTCCAGTCTGAAACCGACATCATGTTGGGCAAAAAATCTCTTGTCTTGGAATTCTACGATGAATTGGTTCGTTAACTTGTTAATCTTGAATATCTTGTAGACCATTTTTTTAAATAAATTTTTCCACATATTCACAGTTTTAGAGGCAGTTGATCGACAGAATGACGTAACAAAATATTGTCAGTTAAATAAAATTTTAGTTTGTAGGTAGGTGGGTGGTATATAAAATGGTTGCCACCATCTCACCCCAACTTTAGGTATCATGAACTGTGTATTATTTGGATTTTTTATACATCCATTGGTGAGAATACCATGTGTTATTTTTGTGGTTACACATGGTTGTTAACACGTACGTACATGTGTTAACAATTTCAAGACATATGACTGGCTGCTTCTAGGTGATGACCAGGTCACCAATCCAATCAAAAACTACACAATGAAAATTGATTAGACTGTGACGTATAGTTAACCTGACATTCATGTATCTGTGACTCATAAGTCAGCTACAAGTGCAATGGCTGTAAATAACTTTTAGTCGAAAAAGATGTTAAAATTTGCTTAAAACTAGGTTTTTATGGATATGTAAGAAATAGAATAATACATTCATGTCTGTTAGATACCATTTATCTCACAACTCGTTTAAAAATGTATTTAATGAGCATGTATTATTCTCTGTGTAAACATTGATTGTTTCTGTCACCCCTTTTTTTTTTTTTTTTTTTATTTTTATTAATTAATTTTTTTTTTTTTTTTTTTTTTTTTTCAGGTTTTTCAAGACCCAACTCCCATGACGCAGCACATGTTGACAAATGTGCGACAGATTTCCATCGGAGCGTACAAGCATGACGTCGACTGTAAGTAAACATGGTTCACTCTCAGGGTTATCTTTAATGGTCCACAGGGCTTCTAGAATTTTTATAAAATCCACTAGCCATGGGATCAGTGCTTTTTAATATTTACTAGACATGTTTAAAAATGCACTGGCCCTATGTTACTTAAAAGTTAATGCAATTTTTCTAATAGTAATAATATCACTTAATGAGGAAGATAGAACTTAAAAACACTGAGACTGGGGGATGGAGGTGGGGGCAGGATATTCATATTTACAAAATATACATAAATGCAACATTTTACAACTTTTTTTCAGTAGCCATCGGGGATGGAAATATTAGTTATTTACTAGCCCACCATTAAATATCACAAGCCATGGGAGTGGGGCTACCATAGAAGGTCTGATAATGGAACACAACAGACTGAAATTAAAGTTGTACAATTTTCATATTATATGTAGACTGAACTGGAAATTAAAAAAACAATTCAGTTGAAGAGAAAAAAGATAAGATCCTCAACAACAACATGTCTGTTAAGAGCAAGATCTGGGTCCATGCTTGTAAAGTCCAGACTCAATCTCTAATGACGTAACACACAGACAATTTGTATGGCGTTGCCACGACGTTGACGTCTCGGACTCTATTATAAGTTTTATAAGCACGAGGCTTGGTACGAAATCTCCGAGCTCAATGAAAGATTGAATTGGATTTTAAATTTTTTTTGTGTTTAATTAAAGACAAGAACAAAACTAAATGTGATAATTGAACAAGTTTCACATTGTATGCATATAGATTTGATTTGTTTTTTCCCCAGTTCAGACAAGGAAACTTTGAATGTGGTAACTGAACAATTTCCTAATTTTACGCGACTGAATAGGAATTTTATATTTTTGTCATTAGTTGAGGAGAAGAAATTTTTTTTAATGAGATGACTGATAAATTTTCGCATTATAATTTATATGCAGACTGAATTGATTTTGATTTTTTTCAGTTGAGAAAAAAAGAACTTGAATGTGATAACTGAACAATTTTCACATTATATGCAGACTGAATTAGAATTTATTTCAATTTTGTTTGTTTTTTCAGTTGTTGAGAAGAAGAAAGAAAAGACAATTTTGAATGTGATAACTGATTGAATTTATTTCAAATTTTTAGTATTTTTTATTGTTAAAAAATTTTTCAGTTGAGGAGAAGAAGGAGAAGACCCTGCACAACATCATGTCGGCGAAGAGCAAGATCCGCTACGAGATCTCGGAGCTCAACGAGAGACTGAAGCAGAGCAAGGAGCTGATCAATAAACTCAAGGACGACATCGTCAAGAAGGAGAAGGACGACAAACCCAGCATCAAGATAGAACCCATTTTCGCGTAACCGTGGTAACACAGGAACAATGGTGCAGTGTAATGATAGAACCCATTTTCGCATAACCGCAGTAACACAGGAACAATGGTGAAGTGTAAGGATAGAACCAATTTTCACGTAACCGCAGGAACAATGGTGAAGTGTAAGGATAGAACCCATTTTCGCGTAACCATGGTAACACAGGAACAATGGTGAAGTGTAAGGATAGAACCCATTTTCGCTTAACCGTGGTAATGCAGGAACAACAAGCATAAAAAATAGAACCCATTTTCGAGTAACCGTAGCAACGCAGGATGCAGCATAAAAATATAACTGATTTTCGCATAACCATGGCAATGCAGGAACAGCGGTGAAGCGTGGAAATATTTTTGCATAACCGTAGTAATGCAGGAATTGTGAAGCATAAAAATAGATCTGATTTGCATGTAACCATGGTAATGCAGGAACAGTGAAGCATTAAGATAAAACCAATTTTCACGTAACAGTGGAATGACAGCATTGGAAATTGTAGCATCACTGATGGTTGTAAGAACATCAGAAAAAACAAAATAAAAGAGGATGAAAAAAGGAGTATTAAAATGGAACCTGTATCTGCAAAACCGTGGTAACACAGTAATTTCACCGGCGTCATGGTTAAGCCATTGGCTATATAAGGCTGGCAGGTACAGGGTTCGCTGCCCGGTACCGGCTCCCACCCAGAGCGAGTTTTAACGACTCAGTGGGTAGGTGTAAGGGCACTACACCCTCTTCTCTCTCACTAACCACTAACAACTAACCCACTGTCCTCGACAGATAGCCCAGGTAGTTGAGGTGTGTGCTCAGGACAACGTGCTTGAAAGTTAATTGGATATAAGCACCACAATATGTTGAAATGAAATGAAATGTGGATTTGTTAAGCAACCCCTGCAACTGCCGACGGCAATATGCAATCTTTAATTTTGTCATTCTCCATGGAACATTTTTGCTTCAACTATATTCTTTTTTTTTTCTTTCTCAACAACATATTTTTTTTTGCTGTGGATATTTTCTTAATTGTAGGGTTGTTAAGTGATATGGAACATGTAAATAATGTAAAGCATGTTACCCATGTGGAATGTTGTGTGGAACTTGTTTATGTTGAATATGTCAACATAGAACATGTTAATAATCTTGAATGTTATTGTGGAACTTGTTTATGTTGAATATGTCAACATAGAACATGATAATAATCTTGAATGTTATTGTGTAACTTGTTTATTGTGAATGTCAACATAGAACATGTTAATAATCTTGAATGTTAATGTTGAACATGTTTATGTTGAATATGTCAACATAGAACATGTTAATGTGGAGCATGTTAATGTTGAATATGCTAGCATAGAACATGTTAATAATATTGAATGTTAAGGTGGGACATGTTTGTTGAATATGTTAATACAGAACATGTTAATAATGTTGAATGTTAAGATGGATCATGTTAATACCATAGAACATAACTACGTAGAACATGTTGACTGGGAATATGCATGGTTTTATCATTTCATATTCCATAAACTTATGTATGGTGGACATGAAAAGAATTGATTTTGATATACAGTTCAAAGTAATTGCATTTCAAGGTTTCACATATATTTCATCATAAATCAGTTTTGTTTGGAAGGTTGAAAATACATTCGTCAGCCTGTTAGCATACTTGCCTAACTAATATTAGTGTTTTTGAGGAAAATGGGGGGGAAATATTTTTATACAAACAGAAATGAATTTGTTAAAACAAAATTGAAACATAACAAATAAAATAAAATTTGTTCTTGTTCAAATAATCTTAAGTTTAAAGCATTCATTTCTGTTTGTATAAAAATAAAGTTTTTTTCTCCTTTTTCTCTCAAAATGTCTAAAAGTGAGTTAGGCAATTATTCCATGAGGCTGATGATTCTGCTTCATTAATTTGTCATTAACTATTTCATCCATATGAAATGATCATGAATCACTTGTTTGGAAGAATGGATGTACTGTTTGTTAAATGAATTTTTTTTTATTAACCTATTCACATACTCAGCTATGATAAATGACGAATAAATCAATATTTTAAAAAATTTCAGCAATCTTGTTATTTATCAAGAACATGTTTGGATGTTGTAAGGTACTAAATTGTAGTCGCCTACAGGTCCAACCGGAGAGGACTATAGGTTTCATCTCCATCCGTCTGTCCGTCCATTTGTTTGGCAATGCTTTGATATTTGATATTTTGTGTATAACGTTATCATGTTCAGTTTCAGATCAAGTTTGACTTTCATGGTGATTTACCCATTTTTGACAGAGTTATGGCCCTTGAACTTAAGAGATATTAAAATTTGTTTTCCAAACTTTTTTTTTTAAATGCCTCAAGATATTGATCTGAAATATATATATGTGTATAGCTTTATCATGTTATGTTACAGATCCAGTTTAACTTTCTTAGCAATTTACCCATTTTTCACAGAGTCATGGCCCTTGGCCCAGTAGAGGATGTATTGTTTTAGCAGTACATTCAGAAGAAAGGAAATGTTTTATTTAATGACACACTCAACACATTTTATTTACAGTTATATGGCGTCGGACATATGGTTAAGGACCACACAGATATTAAGGGAGGAAACCCGCTGTCGCCACTTCATGGCCTACTCTTTTCGATTAGCAGCAAGGGATCTTTTATATGCAATATTCCATAGACATGATAGCACATACCATGGCCTTTGATGAACCAGTCGTGGTGCACTGGCTGGAGCGAGAAATAGCCCACTGATGGGGATCGATCCCAAACAGACCGTGCATCAAGCGAGCACTTTACCACTGGGCTACATCGGAAAGCTTGTTCATAATTGTGACAAGCTCGTTGAATTAACATCACATCGTTAAAGAGACAAAAAGCAATCTTGTCAACTGTCGTCCTCACATTTTTACAGAACTTTACTTCTCAAGTCATGGGGCAGGAAGAGCCCAGTGGTAAAGTGCTTGCTTGACGCATATTCAATTTGTGGTCGATCCCCATCAGTGGACCCCATTGGGATATTTCACCACGACTGGTATATCAAAGGCCGTGATATCGTATGTGTTATCCTGTTTATGGGAGGGTGCATATAAAAGATTTCTTGCTACTAATGAAAAAAAATGTAGCGGGTTTCCTCACAGACTATGTCACAATTACCAAATGTCTGACATTCACTAGCCGATGATTAATAAATCAATGTGCTCCACGTCTCATCCAAACTAGGATTAAAACACCGGTTCCTGGTACAGGATAATTAAAGTTTGTTTTTGTTTCACGACGCCACTAGAGCACATTGATTAATTAATCATCAGCTATTGGATGTCAAACATTTCGTAATCCGACATATAATCTTATGAAACTCGCTATATATTTTTTTCCGTTAGTAGTAAGAGACCTTTTATATGCACCATCCCACACACAGAACAGCACATACCACGGCCTTCGGTATACCAGTTGTAGTGCACTGGCTGGAACAAGAAATAGCCCAGTGGGCCCACTGATGGGAATCGATCCTAGACCGACCACGCATCAGGCAATCACTTTACCACTGGGCTACATTCCCCCCCCCCGACTAGGATTAAAACGCCTGTCTCTGGTACAGGCTAATTAAAACAAACACTTAACATAAAAATACATCATTTTAATATCTTTGATTTACAATATTACAGCAAGACATTTAGGAATGTAAAACAATCAAACATGTTATAATTTGGTGTATACAATACATGTTATAATTCAGTGTATATAATACATGTTATAATTTGGTGTATAATACATGTTATAATTCAGTGTATACAATACATGTTATAATTTGGTGTATAATACTTGTTATAAGTCAGTGAAAAAAATCATGTAAATAATTATAAACGAGTATACATGTAAAGGCCTAATTAATGTTATACAACAAAATTGAGCACTTGTGTATATAATACTTAATAGTTAATTTATCTGTCCAATATTGAGGTTTTTCATTGTAGACTAATCTGAAATATTTAGAGGGTTTTGTTTTTGTTGTGAGTTTGTTTTTTGTTTTTTTAATATTAATGAATTTAGAATAGATCATCCATTTAATTTTCTTTCCTGGATGTGCCATTCTTTGATTTAGTTAGCCTGCAATTTCTGCATGGTGTTAAAGAGCAATATAAGCCACTGTTGACAATGTCCACTGAAGAGAAAATGCACTAGTTTATGAAAGGTCTCACTTAACAGTTTACTTCCCGCTCAGACGGTATAAATCTTAAGGGTCTAGATTCAATCTCTAATGACATCACATGCATACAAATTTGTATGGCGTTGCCATGGCATTAGGGTCTCAGACTTTCTTTGAGTCTTGAGTCTAGACTGAAAGTTTTATAAGCACCACCTGTAAGAACAGATACTACAGCCAGATAGAATGAATGAATGGATGCATGTTTAAAAACACTCCAGCATAAAATAAAATAGAGATTGGTCATACAGCAAAAAACTGAGGCATAAATGTTCACAGTTTTGGAGTGAAAATACATAAAATCATAGATAATATATCTTTACATTGGTATATATGTTGTTAGTGCCAACAAGAACCCCATCTATTAGCAATCTTCATCTGACGTTGGGCAACAGCAGATGGCACAGATCTGTGGCGTGAGACCTAAGCTGTGTTCATTCTTTTTGTTATAGGATGGAGATTTGAGATTACAGCTTTAAAGTGGCAGACCCCAGTTTGTAAATATTGCAGCATATGTTTCACTATTGGAAGACATTTTGATAATTGAAATCAGACATTACTAAGATGTTATTGTCTATAATTATTATCAATTTCTGTACATCCGAAGTGTTCTTGGTCATCCTGGTGTTTCTAATACTGTTTTGTACCATGAAATGCCTTTTTCATATTTTTAAAAACACACATACATGTACGTCTGAGAAGTTAAGGGAATGAATGAATGAATGAATGTTTAACGACACCCCAGCATGAAAAATACATCAGCTATTGGGTGTCATAACAGTTATGGAGACTAGTTCTTGTCTATTTTTAAAGTTATTTCCTCATTCCCATGTTGCAACCTCTTGTTTCATTCTATTGTAACTTTTTTTCTTGAAGATTTTTATTTTCATTTTTGGTCACATTTTCACACAGTATATATATTTTTTTATACATACATACACAGATCAAAATTAATATAATATAAAATAAAACAACAAACCTCTTGCCAACACGTCATTGAACCTCACTCAGTACTAAACACTCAACATTTCTTATACATATATATATGGTAATAAATACTTAGATACTGTCAGTGGTGGATGACGTAGAGATATTTATTCAAACAACTTATGGTATACACTCCATCTTTTAATAAATTCATTACCGGTATATTTCATTTTACTGGAATACATTTTTTTTTTCTAATATATAATAAGAATGTATATGAATTTTTAATATTTTAATATCTAGCGATTTCTTCAGAAATTTTGAACTATATATAAATTGCTTTGTCAAAAGAGCAATGTCAATTATGATATTGTTCTTTGAGTGGCCAAGAAGAAAACTGGTACGAGAGGACATAACTATAATGTCTGCAGCTTTTATCCATTGCTCGACTTGTTTAATTAAATTTTGGACGTGTACACAATAAAAAAAAAATGCGTATACGCATTCTATTGTAACTTTATCTAGATGTATTACAGATTTGTGGATTATCCAAACTTAGGGTCTATTTTCATGGGTTGAAACTAGGGTCCGCGTCTTTAAAGGTTAACTTTATAGTGAAGTTAAAACCACACCAAATTTTTTTTTGCCAAGTTGTCAGATTTCAGGACATGTTTATTTCCTAAATGTATATTTTGATTTCCAAATAAAGGCTGTTTTAATTTTATAAAAAAATTATGGAATATTCTGGCTTAAAAATAGCTTTTAGGCTCAAATGAAAAATTACCAATGGTTAACTCTTAAATAGTGACATAGTTTGTATGAATTTCACTGAAATAGTGACGTAATTTGTATGTTTTTCCCCCATCTGATCTATAGTGTTAATATTGAAAACATTAAAATGTTGTCACATATAAGGGGCCGTCCATAATTTTCAACATTTTCACGAGCGTACAAATCGTATGCTTTTGACCCCCCCCCCCCCCCCCCCAAAAGTGTACATCCCTAAATGAAAAATGTTGATCGACATTTTTCATTTTCAAAAAAAGTGTATGCTGACCCCTTAACCCCCTCCCCCCTGCGTACGGTTTGTACGCTCGTGAAAATGTTGAAAATTATGGACGGCCCCTAAGGCATCCTTGGTTTGGGATACAATTTGGAATGCCTAGCATAGGTATAGACACTATGCAGCACTTACATGTATGTGGAAGCAGAAGAAGGAACAATCTATTTTACTTGTTATTGGGAATACAGAGTATACAGTAAAATAGATTTAACCCATACACATCACAGTTCGTAATTTTATAAAATTAAATTTTAAGATGCCTTTATACATTCAGTAGTTATACTGTATCAAAAATATAACAAAAATCTATTTTAAAAATTACAATCAATGGTGGATATTGGTTTCTTTGGTTTTGAATGTGGAATTAAAAAGATTTATGTCATTCTGAAAATAAAAACAACTATTGTAGAGTTATGTCATACAAAGTTATTTATACCCGTACATGGGACTGACGAAATAAATGATTTTACATCTGAGAATATTTTCAACAAGAATCCAATTCCATGTTTTAACAAGAAATCGATTCCATGTTTTAACAAGAAATCGATTCCATGTTTTAACAAGAAATCGATTCCATGTTTTAACAAGAAATCGATTCCATGTTTTTGACACAATAAATATTCTGATAACTGAAAATCATGGGAATGCAACTGGATCTTCAACACCACACAACCCCTCCCCCCCCCCCCCCCCCCCCCCCCCCCCCCAAAAAAAAACCCACCAGGAAAAACAATAATACTAAGCATCAAGTCTGAGGTCTGAGGTCTCTGGCCCAATGTTCAAGCAACATCAATTAAAAAATACAATTTGCACATCCAAACACATGTAATAATTACAATATTTACTGGCATCAAGTTACCAATGTAACATGGCAGAAGGAAGGAAGGAAATGGGTTTATTTAACGACGCACTCAACACATTTTATTTACGGTTATATGGCGTCGGACATATGGTGAAGGACCACACAGATACTGAGGGAGGAAACCTGCTGTCGTCACTTCATGGGCTAATTTTTCCTATTAGCAGCAAGGGATCTTTTATATGCACCATCCCATAGACAGGATAGCACATACCATGACCTTTGATGTACCAGTCATTGTGCACTGGTTAAATAGCGAGAGATAGCCCAATGGGCCCACCGACGGGGATCGATCCCAAACCGACCACGCATCAAGCTAGTGCTTTACCACTGGGCTATATCCCGCCCCCACCATTAATAGAAGTTTCAAAAATAAAAGTCAATGATATTTATTACATGTAGATCAGATGTTGAATTCATTGTGTCGCTTATCACAGTGTCAAAACAAGCACTGTCAGAGTACTGCTAAAGCAATACATGTCCCCTTTTGGGACCAACACATTTTTGTATCTCGTAAGTTCAAGGGCCGTAACTATCAAAAAAGGGTAAATCGCTATGAAAAGTTTAAAGTTGGTTTTTGTTTAACGACACCATTGATTTATTAATCATCGGCTAGTGGATGTCAAACATTTGGTAATTCTGACTCGTAGTCATCAGAGGAAACCTGCTACATTTTTCCTAATGAAGCACGGGATCTTTTATATGCATTTCCCCACAGACAGGAAAGCACATACCACAACCTTTGTCCAGTTGTGGTGCACTGGTTGGAATGAGAAAAAACGAATCATCAACTGAATGGATCCATCGAAGTGGTTCGATCCTGCACTGCAAGCACCTCAAGCGAGCACTCAACCGACTGAGCTAAATCCTGCCCCATCGCTATAACAGTAAAAACAACAATATACAAAATTTCAGTTCAATATTTTGAGGCACTGTGAAAAAAAATCCGTCCAATTATGTGGGACAGGCAGACAGACAGATGGACAGACAGAGCCACGGGGGACTAAAAATTAATAAAGAAACTAGATTCTCAAGGATCTTCATAGGTGGAATCCAAATGGATTTTACAGAAAATAAGATGGGCAAGTCAAGAATGAATAGATTTTTCTGTGATAACCATTGTAATAACACTAAATTCCATTTACAACACAAAATCAAGTCTGACCAGATTGTTTGTTGTGGCAGTGGGTTTCTTCTCCAACTGTAGATGATGTTAAACTTATACTTGTTAGACATAGTGCTAGGTGATAAAAAAAGAAAGAAATGTTTTATTTAACAATGCACTCAACACATTTACTTCACGGCGTAAATGGCATCAGACATATGGACACAGAGGAAACCCGCTGTTGCCATTTCATGAGCTACTCTTTTTGATTAGCAGCAAGGGATCTATTATATGCACCATCCCAAAGACAGGGTAGTACATACCACAGCCTTTGATATACCAGTCGTGGTGCACTGGCTGGAACGAGAAATAGCCCAATGGGCCCACCGACAGGGATCGATCCCACACCGACTGTGCATCATAGTGCCACGAGATAATCCTGTGGCAAAGCTCTTGCCTGGTTTGCAATCAATATAAGATCTATGACTGATCCTCATCAGTGGGCCCCATTTGACATTCCAGCAAAAGGCATGGAATGTACTGTCCTGTTTTGGATGGTGCATATAAAATATCCCTTGCTTCTAAACAGACTAGCCCATGGAATTAGAGCAGCAGGTTTCCTCTCTGATTATCTGTACGATTCTTAACCATACATGTATGTCCGACACCATACATGTATAACTGTAAATAAAAATATGTTGTCAGTAAATAATTACTGGATTGTTAACATCTATGATTGTTGACAAACGTAAGAATTTTTGTTTTGTTTAACATCACCACTAGAGCACATAACATTGGCCATTTCATGTCAAACATTTGGTAACTGTGACATAGTCTTCATAGGAAATCTAACTTTTACCATTATTAGCAGCAAGTGACATCATGTCAAACATTTGGTAACTGTGACATAGTCTTCATAGGAGATCTAACTTTTACCATTATTAGCAGCAAGTGACATCATGTCAAACATTTGGTAACTGTGACATAGTCTTCATAGGAGATCTAACTTTTACCATTATTAGCAGCAAGTGACATCATGTCAAACATTTGGTAACTGTGACATAGTCTTCATAGGAGATCTAACTTTTACCATTATTAGCAGCAAGTGACATCATGTCAAACATTTGGTAACTGTGACATAGTCTTCATAGGAAATCTAACTTTTACCATTATTAGCAGCAAGTGACATCATGACAAACATTTGGTAACTGTGACATAGTCTTCATAGGAGATCTAACTTTTACCATTATTAGCAGCAAGTGACATCATGTCAAACATTTGGTAACTGTGACATAGTCTTCATAGGAGATCTAACTTTTACCATTATTAGCAGCAAGTGACATCATGTCAAACATTTGGTAACTGTGACATAGTCTTCATAGGAGATCTAACTTTTACCATTATTAGCAGCAAGTGACATCATGTCAAACATTTGGTAACTGTGACATAGTCTTCATAGGAGATCTAACTTTTACCATTATTAGCAGCAAGTGACATCATGTCAAACATTTGGTAACTGTGACATAGTCTTCATAGGAGATCTAACTTTTACCATTATTAGCAACAAGTGACATCATGTCAAACATTTGGTAACTGTGACATAGTCTTCATAGGAAATCTAACTTTTACCATTATTAGCAGCAAGTGACATCATGTCAAACATTTGGTAACTGTGACATAGTCTTCATAGGAAATCTAACTTTTACCATTATTAGCAGCAAGTGACATCATGTCAAACATTTGGTAACTGTGACATAGTCTTCATAGGAAATCTAACTTTTACCATTATTAGCAGCAAGTGACATTTTATGTGCACTTTCCCACAGACAGGACAGTACAGTTATGGAGCACTGGCTGGAAATAGAAATAATCCAATGGGACCATTGATAGAGATCAATCCAAGACTGACTGTAAGTACTATACCATTGGGAAAGGCCCCGTCCTATTTTCCCATTAGCAGATCAATTATATGCACTTCCCCCACACAGGACAGCACATACCATCTCATTCCATTAGCAGCAAGGGATCAGTTATATTATGCACTAGCTTTCCCACACAGGACAGCACATACCATCTCATTCCATTAGCAGCAAGGGATCAATTATATTATGCACTAGCTTTCCCACACAGGACAGCACATACCATGGCTCTCCATTAGCAGTAATGGATAAATTATATGCACTTCCCAACACAGGACAGCACATACCATGGCATTCCATTAGCAGCAAGAGATCAGTTATATTATGCACTAGCTTGCCCACTCTATTAATTAAGTGCCTCGAGTCGAGACTCCAAAAGTTTTATAAGTACTAGGCCAGGTGTCGTTCGGATTTCAGTTTTATCTGTAATGCCTCAGTTACGTGATGTTGTGCGTTTGTTGATATTAGCAGGTGTCTCGTTCAGGTTTCAGTTTGTCTGTTAATCATCTTCTGGAAAGAGTGTGCCTGGTGTTGCATTTCCTTCAGAGTCAGTGCGACCTGCACAAAACAAAAGTTAATGCTGTATTTGTATATCCAGTGTCAGAAACTTAATACTATAATATAAATACCACTTAGTTTAACAATATACTGAGGCCTAACAGTATTGCAGAACTCTTTGCAAAAAATGATAGTCGCTTGAATTTGTATATCCAGTGTCAGAAAACTTAATACTATAATATAAATACCACTTAGTTTAACAATATACTGAGGCCGAACAGTATTGCAGAACTCTTTGCAAAAAATGATAGTCGCTTGAATTTGTATATCCAGTGTCAGAAAACTTAATACTATAATATAAATACCACTTAGTTTAACAATATACTGAGGCCTAACAGTATTGCAGAACTCTTTGCAAAAAATGATAGTCGCTTGAATTTGTATATCCAGTGTCAGAAAACTTAATACTATAATATAAATACCACTTAGTTTAACAATATACTGAGGCCTAACAGTATTGCAGAACTCTTTGCAAAAAATGATAGTCGCTAGAATTTGTATATCCAGTGTCAGAAAACTTAATACTATAATATAAATACCACTTAGTTTAACAATATACTGAGGCCTAACAGTATTGCAGAACTCTTTGCAAAAAATGATAGTCGCTAGATCACTATTTAACCTTTTTTTTCTTCCTGGTTTTGTTTTGTTTTGTTTTTTAATGCATTTTGGTTGGAGAGGGTGAGGGAATATACATGTAATAGGTTTGAACATTTTAAAAAATATAACTTTTTCTTTTCAGATTTTTCTAAATTTTTAAAATAATAAACTTTTTTTTTTTGGAAAACTCATAATCAGTTCTGGCCAGTTGTCAATCCTTGATATACGACTAAGTATCATATTTAAACACGCTGTTGTAGGTTAGTTACAGTGTTTTAAACAGTAATTTTATATAGAGAATAACTATTTAATGGCATCGGATATCTGCTTTCTCATTCGGCCTGAACAGGACAAAGCAGCTATTTGACGTCATTAACTAGTTATTATCTTTATCCTGCAGACCATAAAAAATAAGGGGAAAAGCTATTATTTCGGTTATTTCTGCCACATTGTACAATGACCTAGAGGTCAAATGAGCAATTTTGTAATGTAGCTTTGCATGTGACATCATATGAGTGATGTCAAAAGTGATAATCTGCTAGTATACGTTTATGACTTTGCTTCAATCGGTCATCATAATCAGTCAATAGAAACAGTGGTTGCAGGATAAATGTTTTGAAATTACATATGAAGAGTTTCATCGCAAAACGCGATAAACGCGATCTTAAAATCCATTGTGCGAACACCACTCAGACACTGTTCACACGTAGACAAACACAAGTTCAAATTCAGTTTTCAGCAAAACGCGATACAATTGTCTGAGGATATATCGCAGATTGCAGAGAAATTGACGTAGTGTTTATGGTAGTTTGGAATAAAACGTTTTTAGGTTTGGGTGTGTATATAGTGGTGTTCATCAAATTTTGCGATGAAACTCTTCATATATAGAGGATATTCCCCGAGTGTCTTGTGATATCATAATTTATCAGCATGAGTTGATAAAAGTATGAAATCTGAGGCTTGCCGAGGATTTTTATACTTTTATCAATGAGAGCTGATAAATTATGATATCACAAGACACGAGGGGGGGGTATTCTTTTTATCATCCATTATCATTCTTTTCATTTGTGACAATTCTAAACAATGTCAGTAATGTGGGTTGAATGTCACTATAATTTGGCAGCGGTAGACTCCTTAACTAGCAGAACGACAGTGGCGTGACGTCACAAATGATAGGTTTAACACTGAAACATACACAGTAACGTATCAAAATAATGTCTTGTGATTAAAATTTGACCAATCAAGATTATAAGAAGCAATATCTCCTGCGGAGAATATCGCAAGAGATATCACAAATTATAGTGCCAGTGATATCTCCTACAAAAGCTTTTAATGGATGATAAATCATTTTGGAATTGAAATCATCTTTCATACGGGTTCAAGGAACTGAGAACTCAGGTGCAGGTGCAAGGAATTGTTCAGGGGTGTCTGGGCTGTGGCACACAAAGTTTTTAAGGGGGTTTGGTAATGCTCTCCCCAAAAATATATTGTAAGGAAGAAATTCACTTGAAGTATGGGGGTTCAACCCCCCCTCTGCATATGTGCCTGGAACTGCTAAGTTAATCTCTAGCGATGTGTAAACAAGTGTGGAATTGTGTCAAACAAGATAAGCCGGAACACATCACAGGTATCAGAAGATGTCACAAACTGGATGAGACAGCAATATATATATATATACTGATGGAAAGAAATAAGGGAACACATCAAATTGTAGACCAAATTTAATTCACAACTAGCATAGTAATGTCTGTATTTCACACCAAGTTGTAATGCGGGACTGAATGTCTGTAGTGTTGAATGTGCTGCCTATATGTTCCCAGTCAACTTCTGACAATATCAATTGATTTTTGATGCAGTCATTATTTGTTGTTGCTATCTGTGATCCTTTATTTCTTTCCATCAGTATATACTGATTCACCTTTTAACTCAAGGGGGACAGTGGTGGAGTGCAATGCATACTCATTTTCAGAGTTGGTGGGTTGCCAGCGTCTGCCTGATTCCCGTTGCCTAGGTGACCATTGTGTTTACATTTGGAATTAAAAGTCTGGTTTTAAGGGGATATCCAGTTTTGAGAGGTTCTGTTTTGTACTGATATTTTAAAAGTGACTGTGAAAAATGTTCGGTTTTAAAATAATTCTGGTTTAGTGAGCGTTCACTTTTTATCTGGGTGAAAGTCAGTACTGGCCGAAACATAAACCCAATAACCACTGGACCATGGAGGTCTGGATCTCACCTGTTTCATGGTTGGTCGGTCAGGTGATTTCTGTGACCAGCAGCGTTGCATCAGATCTTTGTACTGGTGCAACATGTTAGGTAGGTTCGTTAGTCGTGGCCGACCGCCTCCCTTCACCATGTCCATTACCTGGAAAATAAAACATCTTTTATATGCATGTTTCATCAGATAGGACAGCACATACCATGGTCTTTGATATACCAGTCGTGGTGCACTGGTTGGGATGGGGAGGAACAATTAGAGAATGGGTCTACCAAAGGGATTCGATCCTTCTACCCAAGCACTTCAGACCATGGTATGTGCTGTCCTGTGTGGGAAGATGCATATAAAAGATCCCTTGCTACTAATGGAAAATGTAGCGGGTTTCCTCTCTAAGACTGTCAGAATTACCAAATGTTTGACATCCAGTAGCAGATGATTAATAAATCAATGTGCTCTAGTGGTGTCATTAAACAAAACAAAAATTAACTTTCTTCAGTTTCACGATGAAGCACCCAGCTTGATCTTTACCAGCTTGACTATAAACTTACCTCTTGTTCAACGGCGATCTCCTCGAATGGATCTTTACCAGCTTGACTATAAACTTACCTCTTGTTCAACGGCGATCTCCTCGAATGGATCTTTACCAGCTTGACTATAAACATACCTCTTGTTCAGTGGCGATCTCCTCAAATGGATCTTTACCAGTCTGATTATAAATATACCTCTTGTTCAGTGGCGATCTCCTCAAATGGATCTTTATCAGTATGATTATAAATGTACGTCTTGTTCAACGGCGATCTCCTCAAATGGATCTTTACCAGCTTGACTATAAACATACCTCTTGTTCAGTGGCGATCTCCTCAAATGGATCTTTATAAACGTATTTCTTGTTCAGTGGCGATCTCCTCAAATGGATCTATGCTAACTATAAACATACCTCTTGTTCAGTGGCGATCTCCTCGAATGGATCTTTATCAGTCTGACTATAAACGTACCTCTTTTTCAGTGGCAATCTCCTCAAATGGATCTGTGCTGACTATAAACATACCTCTTATTCAGTGGCTACATCCTCAAATGGATCTTTACCAGTCTGACTATAAACATACCTCTTGTTCAGCGGCGATCTCCATAATGGATCTTTACTGATTATAAATGTACCTCTTGTTCAGTGGCGATCTCCTGAAATGGATCTTTATAAACGTATTTCTTGTTCAGTGGCGATCTCCTCCAATGGATCTTTATAAATGTACCTCTTGTTTTCACTGGCAATCTCCTCGAATGGATCTTTATAAATGTACCTCTTGTTCAGTGGCGATCTCCTCAAATGGATCTTTATAAACGTATTTCTTGTTCAGTGGCGATCTCCTCCAATGGATCTTTATAAATGTACCTCTTGTTTTCACTGGCAATCTCCTCGAATGGATCTTTATAAATGTACCTCTTGTTCAGTGGCGATCTCCTCGAATGGATCTTTATAAACGTACCTTTTGTTCAGTGGCGATTTCCTTGAATGGATCTTTATGGATCTTTATAAATGTACCTATTGTTCAGTGGCAATCTCCTCGAATGGATCTTTATAAACATACCTCTTGTTCAGTGGCGATTTCCTTGACTGGATCTTTATGGATCTTTATAAATATACCTATTGTTCAGTGGCAATCACCTCGAATGGATCTTTATAAATGTACCTCTTGTTCAGTGGCGATCTCCTCGAATCGATCTTTATAAAGGTACCTCTTGCTCAGTGGCAATCTCCTCGAATGGATCTTTATGGATCTTTATAAACATACCTCTTGTTCAGTGGCGATCTCCTCGAATGGATCTTTCCGCATGAACAACTCCCACATGACAAGGCCAAACGAGAACACGTCAGCAGTCACAGTGATCACAGCATCGTCTTCGTGGACTGTCGGGTGTTCTAGGATCTCTGGCGCCGTCCACCGGATGTTAGCAGGGCAGGCGCTGTACTGACGACGACCTGTTAAGCAGATTACAACATGTACATGATAATGGCATGTATGATCAACAAGCATTCTGAGAGTACTGCTAAATTTTCATATCTCCTAAATTCAAGGGCCATAACTCTGTACAATGTCGTGAAAGTTGATATGTAACAGTATATGATAAAGCTATACACAAAACTTCAGCTCAATATCTTAAGGCTTTGTGAAAAAAACAAAAAACATCCAGAAAACAAACTTTTGTATCTCCTAAGTTCAAAGGCCATAGCTCTTTAAAAAATTTGTAAATTGCTATGAAAGTCAAACTTGATTTGTAACAGTACATCATAATTTCAATTCAATATCTCAAGGCATTGTGAAAAAAAATATTAAGAAAACTATATGCGGGACATACAGACATGTGGACAGACAGACAGGTAGACAGAGGGACAGACAGACAGGCAGAGGGACAGACAGACAGGCAGACAGACAGACAGACAGGTAGACAGACAGACAGGCAGACAGACAGACAGACAGACAGACAGGCAGACAGACAGACAGGTAGACAGACAGACAGGCAGACAGACAGACAGGTAGACAGAGGGACAGACAGACAGGCAGAGGGACAGACAGACAGGCAGACAGACAGGTAGACAGACATACAGACAGACATGTAGACAGACAGGTAGACAGGCAGACAGACAGGCAGGCAGACAGACAGACAGACAGACAGACAGACAGACAGACAGACAGACAGACAGACAGACAGACAGACAGACAGACAGGCGGACTGACAGGTGAACAGACATATGCAATGTGAATGGTGTGTGGCACTGACAGCCCAAAAAAAACAAGCACTTGTTACGGCTGGAGAGAGAGACAAGGACCGGGAAGTGGAGGTGGACAGCAAAACAAGTTGAAAGCTAGGAGAAGCTGCCAGATCAGGAAGAAATGAGATGGAAGTCAAAAGAGAGAAAGGACAGGAGTGAGTGGGATAAATAATAAAATAAAATATAAAATAATTAAAACAAAATAATAAAAAAATACATCAGCCGTATCTGTAATTATAGTAATGTTTTAACCACTTACAGCAGCAGTCATCTCGTGTACACTGTTGTCTTAAAGGCTGCAGCAACTTCGTCAGTCCAAAGTCAGCAACCTAAAGAACAGAAAAAAAGGATTGTCTTGTTTAATGACACCACTAGAGCACACTGATTTATTAATCATCGGCTATTGGATGTCAAACATTTGGAAAATAATTGCAGACATTACCATTTAAAGGAGAGGACAATTAAGGCATTTGGCCTGGTATGCATATTCAACGATATATAATGCACATTATTGCTTAATATCAACATGTATAATCGTATAGTTAATTAATAAAACGGTTAAATGTGACGGCTATTATATATAACGGGCGCAGCCATTTTGTACCATCTCAGTGAGTACGCCCTCTGGCAAGCTAGTGGTTACATAATACTTAACCTACGTACTGAAATGATACACGGAGTGTTTTCTTAGTTAATTGGTCTATGCTGTTAGTTGCTTCTACCTGTGATTCCTAATTGGCAGGTGTGTATTTGATTGGTAACCAGACAAGCCAATTAATTGACGCTGTCTAGACACAAAAATACATACCGGTATTGTGGAATATTACCTGTCGCCCCTAAAATTGTAATGGACATGGTTTATTACTGTAAATAGTTCTGTAAAACTATTGATTAAGTAGACTTTTCCATGTAAAACCACAGAACTGACCAATTACGTAGTCCCAAAGAAAAGAAAATTATCACTTGGGTATCGTGGGTTGTCGTTTTTGCTCCAACGTAGCATATCAATAGGCCTAATAGTGTACATTTTTCCTTTGGATTATTTAACAGAGAAAAATACTATAACCCCATTTTGTTCCGTTAATGCAACTTGAAATATATTTAGTTAAATAGTTTATTATATTATTACGTCATTTATGCTGTTTTACAAGTCAGGTTGATCAAAGAGAAGCGCCTTGTCGAAAATTACTGCTGAAACTAGTTGAAGAAGAGTAATTTTTATCTCCCCTTTATATAAAAAAAACAGTCCGGTTTTGTCCATGTTGAAAACATCTTCGGGTGCATAATCTTTTAACACTTTCTTCAGTTCTTCTCTCCCACTAACCACTGCATTCTTGTCGGCACTTGCTGCTTCTCCTTCGTACACGTGTTTGGCAACGTTGTGACTAGACTTGAATCGTGACAGCCACCCACGAGAGAAAGCGAAGTCGGTTACGTTCATCTTTTCTCCCAGACTTTTGACCTTTGCAATTAACATTTGGTCATTGATTGCTGCATTCCGACTGGACATGTCACTTAGCCACAGGTTCAATCAGCAGCGACCCGTCAAACGAAGCAAATTTGCCTTTACTTTTTATATTTGGTTCAGAATTATGACCGTCTGGTTCTGGAAGCTGAATATCTGGATTAATGAATAACTTTACTGAGTGGTCGTTTCGTTTTGCAAAAAAAACCGTCCGTAAGGTGAGGATTCCGGAATACTGGAGTCCAGACTAATGAGGTTCCACTGTATATGGCATTGGACATATGGTTAAGGACCACATAGATATTGAGAGAGGAAACCCGCTGTCGCCACTTCATGGGCTACTCTTTAGGATTAGCAGCAAGGGATCTTTTATATGCATTATCCCATAGACAGGATATTACATACCACGGCCTTTGTTAAACCAGTTGTGGAGCACTGGCTGGAATGAGAAATAGCCCAATGGGGCACAAGATAATTAATTACCTTGGCTGTGTCGTCGTCATGGAGAAACAGATTTCCACAGCGCAGGTCGCGGTGGATGATCGGAGGTTTCGTGGAATGTAGAAACGCCACGCCGTCGGCTACATGAGAGCACTGCAAACAAACAGTTAAAATTTGTTTAACGACACCACTAGAGCACACAGATTTATTAATCATCAGATATTGGGTGTGAAACACCATCAGCTATATGAGAGCACTATAAAAAAAGTTAAAATTAAGATTTTGAAAACAAATATATAAACTCATGTCAAGAGGTTAAATATGTGATGTCAGTCATGCATCATTCTTTCATAATGTGTAAGACATATTTCCAAGATAATTAATGTTTTATGAGCATATTAAAATTTTAATATTCTACCATAAATTACCCCAGTATACAAAGGTTATGTGCAGATATATTAATCTGTAGCTATATATATATAATAAAAATAAAGTTTAATGTTATTTTGTTTAATGACACCACTAGAGCACATTGATTTATTAATCATTGGCTATTGGACATCAACATTTGGTAACTTTCACATGTAGTCTTAGAGAGGAAACTCACAAAAAAATTTCATTAGTAGCAAGGGAACTTTTATATGAACTATATCCCACAGACAGGATAGCACATACCATGGCCTTTGATATATCCTTTATGGTGCACTGGCTAGAATAAGAAATAGCCCAATGGGTCCACTGACAGGGATAGATACTACAATGACCGCGCATCAGGCAAGCACTTTACCATGAGGCTACGTCCCGAACCCACACTACAAATAACAGTAAAAACAGGAGTTAGGAACGGATCAAGTGAGAGACTTACAATCCTAATTCGTTGTGGCCAGGTCAGCTGGAAATCTTTGATCTTGAGGAGGTCCTTCAAACAGCTTCCAGTCACGTAGTCGGTGACGATGCATGGGTGTTTGCCGTCGATGCAGAGACCAAGGACTGCCACAATATTCTTGTGTCGCTGACGACTGAAAACACCAACAGATTTACAGGACATTAAACAAGCTTCCGTTTCATATCATGTTCATGTCCCAAGTGAAGTAATTTTCAGTTGTCACGAGCTTTAGCGAAAGTCAATGAAAATTATTTCACGAGGGACATAAATATGATACGAAATGGTAGCGTTTTTAATATCCTATTTATTACCCATAATCAATGTTAATTTATATCCCTCAACTCATTTGGTTTACCTTCCTATAAGGTTACAGTGCACCAATCGATGACATCGTGTGACATTGAAGTGTTACGTCCCACTTGGCGTATCACTTTGATATGTACAAAGATAAAGTTTCTTTTGTTTAACGACACCAATGGACCACATTGATTAATTAATCATCAGCTACTTGATGTCAAACATTTGGTAATTCCGACTCGTAATCATCAGAAGAAACCCGCTACATTTTTCCTAATGCAGCAAGGGATCTTTTTATATGCTCTTTCCCACAGACAGGAAAGCCCATACCACAGCCTTTGTCCAGTTGCAGTGTACTGGTTATAACAAGAAAAAAACCTAATCAGCTGAATGGATCCACCGAGGTGGTTCGATCCTGCGACACAAGCACCTCCAGCAAGCACTCAACCGAATGAGCTAAATGCCGCCCCCATGTACAAAGATATTTTTTAATCATATGGGTAATAAAATATAGCATCAGCCTCAAGCTTTTGAGATCAATGGGAAAAAAACAACTTATTTGTATACAAACAAATGAATCAATTAAAAATTATTTGAACTACAGAATAAGAAGAACAAATGTTGTGCTTCTTGTTTTTGTTGGCCCCAATATAGCGTGCCCCCCCTCCCCAAATCTAAAATCCAGAATACGCCATCGGTCCTCTAAAACTAGTTGAAGAAGATTAATTTTTAGCTCCCCTTTATATAGTATCAATATGCTAATATCATAAATGGCTCCCCATCTTAGGGAAGCAGTTAAATACGCCTCTCATTTTTTCTTTACAGCAAGGTCTATAATTGTCTGCTGAATCTCATAAGGACTGATTCACTAATCAGTATAATGACCTGAGAAACCAGACTTCACTCTTCATCAGTTCAGTGATGTGGTCTGTGACCTGGTTGCCGTGGATATTGATTGTAAGTCGTTTGAGCGCCACCGCCGTGTCCTGCCACTCTGCAATGTGCGTGTCACCAAATATCCCACCTCCAAGTCTGAAAAGAAAGGAATGTTTCAGTGGTCGTCAGCTGCTGAATATGGTAACTAAGAAACATCAAGTTCCAACAGAACAGAACAGAACACAACAGCACTTTATTATGCTCAGGGTCATCATTCGATGGCATTTGAGGAACACATATATAAATATCAGGGGTAGGGGGAAATAAAATTGTCAATGGGTCCCACGTGATGTCATCTACTCACCTCTGTCTACTCTATTTACCTCTGTCCCATATCTGTGAATCTACTCCATATTTAATCTACTTACTTCTGTCTAATCCACTCAGTTCTGTCCCATCTACTCGCCTCTATCCCATCTACTCGCTTCTGTCCCATCTACTCACTTCTATCCCATCTACTCACTTCTGTCCCATCTACTCACTTCTATCCCATCAACTCACCTCTGTCCCATCTCAGTGCTGTCTAATCTACTCACCTCTGTCCCATCACAATGCTGTCTAATCTACTCACCTCTGTCCCATCTCGATGCTGTCTAACCTAATCACCTCTGTCCCATCTTGATGCTGTCTAACCTAATCACCTCTGTCCTATTTTGATGCTGTCTAACCTACTCACCTCTGTCCCATCTCGATGCTGTCTAACCTACTCACCTCTGTCCCATCTTGATGCTGTCTAATCTACCCACTTCTGTCCCATCTCGATGCTGTCTAATCTACTCACTTCTGTCCCATCTTGATGCTGTCTAACCTAATCACCTCTGTCCCATCTTCATGCTGTCTAACCTAATCACCTCTATCCTATCTTGATGCTGTCTAATCTACTCACATGTGTCCCATCTCGATGCTGTCTAATCTACTCACCTCTATCCCATTTCGATGCTGTCTAACCTACTCACCTCTGTCCCATCTTGATGCTGTCTAATCTACTCACTTCTGTCCCATCTCGACACTGTCTAACCTACTCACCTCTGTCCCATCTTGATGCTGTCTAATCTAGTCACCTCTGTCCCATCTTGATGCTGTCTAATCTACTCACCTCTATCCCATTTCGATGCTGTCTAACCTACTCACCTCTGTCCCATCTTGATGCTGTCTAATCTACTCACTTCTGTCCCATCTCGATGCTGTCTAATCTACTCACCTCTGTCCCATCTTGATGCTGTCTAACCTAATCACCTCTGTCCCATCTTGATGCTGTCTAACCTACTCACCTCTGTCCCATCTTGATGCTGTCTAACCTAATCACCTCTGTCCCATCTTGATGCTGTCTAACCTAATCACCTCTGTCCCATCTTCATGCTGTCTAACCTAATCACCTCTGTCCCATCTTGATGCTGTCTAACCTAATCACCTCTGTCCCATCTTGATGCTGTCTAACCTAATCACCTCTGTCCCATCTTGATGCTGTCTAACCTAATCACCTCTGTCCTATCTTGATGCTGTCTAACCTACTCACCTCTGTCCCATCTCGATGCTGTCTAATCTACTCACCTCTGTCCCATCTCGATGCTGTCTAACCTAATCACCTCTGTCCTATCTTGATGCTGTCTAACCTAATCACCTCTCCTCTATCCTATCTTGATGCTGTCTAACCTACTCACCTTATCCTATCTTGATGCTGTCTAATCTACTCACCTCTATCCCATCTCAATGCTGTCTAACTTAATCACCTCTGTCCCATCTTGATGCTGTCTAATCTACTCACTTCTGTCCCACCTACTCACTTCTGTCCCATCTTGATGCTGTAAAATATACTCACTTATGTCCCATCTCGATGCTGTCTAGTCTACTCACCTCTGTCCCATCTACTCACTTCTGTCCCATCTAATCACCTCTGTCTCACCTACTCACCTTTGTCCCATCTCGATGCTGTCAAAGGGGATGAGAGGATCATCCAGCACGGGAAGCAGTTTTTTCTTCAGACTTGACTCTGTCTCGTAGTCTCTGTAAGCATAGCGTGATGATTGGGAGACCGACGGGTGGCGGGTGTTGTTGCTATGGATACCATTGTCCATGGTGGAGGCGAGTCGTAATCCTGGAGTCATGTTAGACTGTGCGGCTGGTCCTGAAACAGAAAAAAACCCAGGAAAGGAATGTTTATTTTGTTTAAGATCTGACATTTTGTGGAATGAAGACTGCACCATAGTTACATGAGAGTACTGCAAATAGCAAATAAATTAATGTTTAAAGATTGAGTCAATTTCTATGTACATGTAGAATGGAAGAATGGAGGGATGGACAAAAGTACAGATGATTTAAGGATACCTCAGCACAAAAGAAAATTGGCCAGTGTATGAGTATCAGGAAGGTATATACATGAATGGCGTACTGCTGAAGTTTTATTTTAATGATGGTAAAGAGATTATTATACGAGCTTGTGTGTCGTACTGATTTTACGAAACGAGTGTCAGGAGTTTTGTATTGCCAGAGCGAGAGCAGGGATAATACATGAATCCTGACATGAGTTTCATAAAATCAGTATGACTCACACACGAGTGTAATAATTTCTTTATTATCCATACTATTATTGTTGTTTTTTTCTTCTGAATAACAAGACCCAACTCGAAATGTTTCAACCACAACTAGAAGGAGACAACGAAATGACGTCATATTTCAAATGCACAGTCTGAGCTAATTACAAATTACGTCATCACACATGTTATTACACATGTGCTTTATATGATTATTATTAACTCGGTTATGTTGATCCATATGGATAATACAAGTTTATCACAAGCATAGCCATATGGGCTCCCATTTTTGTAGGGGGGGGCAGGCTGGGTTTTGCCCGAATTAAATGAAAATGCACAAATTTACTACCAAACAGATATATAGGGTTACAAAACAAATGACTAGGCATTTTTACTAATTTTGCATGTGAAATAATGGAAATACATAGTAAAAAGGTCTCAGGTTAGTACATTTTGTCCGAATATCTCTATCGTTTTTGCCTGAATTTGAGAATTTTCTATAGCACTAGGCACTGCCCCCTGTCCACCCCCCTTCTTGTACACTTATGATAAAAAGTACAACATACCAGGCAGTTTGTAGTAAATCTGTAAATGTGTTCGCTTGACATAACACAGACAACCAATGACGGCCGCCACAAACATCAGCCCCAGGATGACGCCCACCATGACAAACACCATGCTACGATCAGCAATATTGCCGTCGTTTACCACTCCTGTAAAACAATGTGATTTAGTTAGTAGTATAGGTGGGATGTCAAAAACAAAAACAAGCAAGAAAAAAACAAAGGAAGGTATATTTGTTTTAAGGTACAGTTTTAAATTACATTTATTTGGTGTCTTTGGGTTATTTTTTCAGTAGGAAAGGGAGGGAGGGAGGAAGGGGGAGAGAGAGAGAGAGAGAGAGAGAGAGAGAGAGAGAGAGAGAGAGAGAGAGAGAGAGAGAGAGAGAGAGAGAGAGAGAGAGAGAGAGAGAGAGAGAGAGAGAGAGAGAGAGAGAGAGAGAGAGAGAGGGGGGAGGGAGAGAGAGGGAGAGAGAGGGGGGAGAGAGAGAGAGAGAGGGGGAGTGGGAGAGAGACAGAGACAGAAAGGGAGGGAGGAAGGGGGAGAGAGAGAGAGAGAGAGAGAGAGAGAGAGAGAGAGAGAGAGAGAGAGGGGAGGGGGAGTGGGAGAGAGACAGAGAGAGAGAGAGAGAGAGAGAGAGAGACAGAGAGATAGAGACAGATACAGAGATATAGACAGATACAGACAGAGACAGAGACACAGAGCAAGAAAGAGAGATGGAGAGAGAGAGAGAGAGAGAGAGAGAGAGAGAGAGAGAGAAAAAGAAACAGAGAAACAGACAGCCATATTAAAAAGAGAAACTAGCACATAATCATATAATTATTGTGTAACTTGTACTGCTGATTAGCTACTGCTGAAATTAATGCTCTACATTGTCTCACTTGTACAGGTACTCAAGTCCTGTGAACGGACTCGAGTCCTACTAGACTCGACCCGTGCCCGAGTACTCGTGGTAACCCAATCTGATTAAAATTAGCTCTACTGGCCCACCAGTAGATCTAACAGCATTGCATGGACTCCCATGTCCAGGTGGCATTTCATCTATAAATAATAATTTAAATATCGACCAATTACATTTCGCCTTTTATAGCGTTATTCGGGAGCATACAAATTCTAAAAATATCAGGTGAGACTATTTATGCAATAGGCAAACTTGTTGGTCTATTTCAACATTAAAAAACTGGGGGAAAAGTGCAGTAATAAACTCTGGATTGTATACTAGTATAAACAGATTTTATGGCTATACCATCACAGGTTTGTTTTTTTCATCTTGAAAATTTGATATTGAAATTAGTTTCTGGCATACTTCGTAATTCAGCCGAATCATTTCGTATACCCTCGGCATAATCCCAAATGTTTTCAATTTTTTTTCAAATCACTGGCATGATTTTGCAAGTAAGGTTTTGATTGGTCGAATGAAAGGTCAACTGGACATGAGCTCCAACGGGGTGCTGTTAGATCCACAGGTAATAGTAATTAACCAGTGGAGCTAATTTTAATTAGATTGGTGGAGACCCTACACTGCACCCTCTTCTCTCTCACTAACCACTAACCACTAACCACTAACCCACTGTCCTGGACAGACAGCCCAGATAGCTGAGGTGTGTGCACAGGACAGCATGCTTGAGCTGAAATTGGATATAATTTAAACACGAAAATAAGTAGAAATGAAATGTTATAATCTGTTATAATGTATTATGTGACTTTATAATTTTTTACGACATCAAACTGAGAATTATCTACACATAAGCTGGTGCTTGGGACCCATTGAAAGTCATAAATTTTGTCTTTAAGAAAAGAATGTCATCCATAAAGATCATAAAAAGAACAATTTTGGATCGACAACACAATCCAAGGTCAAGGTGACCTTTTATTTTGTTATCAGCTCAAGCATACTTGTAATGCCCCATATAACATGGCTGATGTGGTATGTATGCTCACAGAAACAAGTTCTTGTCAATGTATTGCACTTGGTGTATGTTTAATTATACAGAAGAAAAAATTGAATCGTTGTCAAGAAATTATTTATTGGTCGTTCATATTAGCTTATCCAGCACACCCTTATGAAAAAGTAGGACAAAAGTAGGAATGAAAATATAGAAAAAGTAGGACAAAAGTAGGAAAACAGAAGAAAAAAGTAGGACAAAAGTAGGAAAACAGAAGAAAAAAGTAGGACGAAAGTAGGAATGAAAATATAGAAAAAGTAGGACAAAAGTAGGAAAACAGAAGAAAAAAGTAGGACAAAAGTAGGAAAACAGAAGAAAAAAGTAGGACAAAAGTAGGAAAACAGAAGAAAAAAGTAGGACAAAAGTAGGAAAACAGAAGAAAAAAGTAGGACAAAAATAGGAAAACAGAAGAAAAAAGTAGGACAAAAGTAGGAAAACAGAAGAAAAAAATAGGACAAAAGTAGGAAAACTAAAGAAAAAAGTAGGATTGAAACAGTAAGTAGCAGCATTATTCTTGTTTATACTGAAAAAACCCTGAATGTGTTAAATCCAGAAAGTGGGAAAACACTACAAAAATGTTTATGTGGTGTTCAGTTTGTACCTATATTTTCTGTTCTATCCGAAATAATATGAATCTTATGTACCGGTCACGTTACACTGTTATTTCAAATTACTGTACACTATATATATCAATATACATATTTACATGCATAGTAATGCTGATGCACACTAAATCAGATTAACATGATTAATTTAAGTTTTCCATAATGTATTATAGATTCTGAAGTGATACATACACATTGTATATTATAATCATGTTAATCATTGGAAAAATTGTTAGCTTTCAGGGTTTAATTTTAATATGTTGAGATTATATAGTACCACAAATTGGGAGATATATCTTGCTGCTCCCCCCCCCCCACCAAAAAAAAAAATGCCAATAACTGTTGACTTTTATAATAACACAAGGAATATGCACAATTTAACAGCAATTTGTGGCATTTTGAAATAAAAAAGTAAGAAAAATTAGGAAAAAGTACATATTTTAAAGAAAAATTAGGAAAAATAAGACAAAAACAAAAAAGTAGGAAAAATTAGGAAAAGTAGGATTGCTGGACACACGAATGAATGAATGTTTAATGACACCCCAGCACGAAAAATACATTGGTTATTGGGTGTCAAACTATGGTGAAGGCAAAACATGAAGTGATGATCAACATCAATAGGAAAATTCAACAGTTAAATAAAAAACACAGTGTAAAGAACTGTGTAAAAATACAATTATAAGATGGTTTGATAAGAAATTATTTACTAGTCCACAAGACTCTCAAATTTCAACCATTTATAAATTTTAAAACTGGTACGTGACCTTTTAATTTTATTTTATTTAGTGCACTGGTATGGGGGTTTTCAGTGAGTATATAAATGACAGTCTGAACTCTTTCAGTATAGTGCTCTGTTTCTATTGCTAATTGTGCATTTTTTTTTTATCAAGTGCATACAATATCAGTTAAGGGGATAGTTGCACCCTCAGAAATAGGTTTTTATAATGTCCTTTTCAGTTTAAAAGTTTTGTCTGTTTGAATATACTGGCACATTTCATCACTGGTTTAGACAGTTTGTTTTGTTTAACAACACTACTAAAGCACAATGATTTATTAGTCATCAGCTATTGGATGTCAAATATGTGGTAATATTGACATTCTTAGAGAGGAACCCTGCTATATTTTTCCATTCGTAGCAATACAGGATAGAACATGTGGGTGAGTGGTTGGATGGATGGATGGATGGATGGATGGATGGATGGATGGATGGATGGATAGAAGGGTGGATGGGAATGGATGGATGGATGGACAGATGGATGGACGGGTTTTGGTGGGGTTGGGGTTGGACAGACAAACGGATGGACAGACAGATGGATGGAAGGGTTGATGGACAGATGAACAAATGAATAAACAAATGAATAAATGACAACCAATGTTCAGAAAACACATCAGTAGGAGTGAAAGCTATGTTGGTAAATGTTAACAGATGTGCACGAATCGCAGAGGTCTGTTCGTGACCTCTGTTATGATGCCACAATTCATTGCTCCCTTACAAACATGTCTAACACATCATAAATGAAACATGTCTGGTATGACAGAGTTTCTTACACTCCCGTTGGTGAGAACATCATGCAGATTTTTTATAACACATACTTGTTTACACATGTATGTGTGATAACAATTTCAAGACATACAACTGGCTGCTCCTAGGTGATGACCAGGGGCCTAATTCACAAAGGTTTCTTAGGCTCTGCTAGACAACAAAGCATCCTCTTTGCAAGTCTTTAGCATTGCACTGCGAGATCGCAAAGTTGCAAGAGTTTAGTGAATTAGGCCCCAGGTCACCAATGACATACGTCCAATAAAAAAACAGCATGATGGAAAGCGATTACACTGTGATGTATAGTTAAATTGGCAATCATGGGTCTGTGATGTGTAAGTCAGCCACAAGTGCAAAGGGTTGTAAATATCTTTTAGTCGATAAAGATGTTAAAATTTGCGTAAAACCTGATTTTTTCAGAATATGTAACAAATAGAATAATACATTCATGTCCATTAGAACTTGCTTTCGCTCATTGTGAGATAAATGGTATCCAACAGCAACTCATGGATTATTCTTTATGTCTCGTTAGACACATTTTAAAACAACTCGTTGTGAGATAAATGGTATCCAACAGCAACTCATGGATCATTCTATATGTCTCGTTAGACACATTTTAAAACAACTCGTTGTGAGATAAATGGTATCTAAGGGCCACTCGTGGATTATTCTCTATGTCTCGTTAGACACATTTTAAAACAACTCGTGGTGAGATAAATGGTATCTAAGGGCCACTCGTGGATCATTCTATATGTCTCGTTAGACACATTTTAAAACAACTCGTTGTGAGATAAATGGTATCTAAGGGCCACTCGTGGATTATTCTCTATGTCTCGTTAGACACATTTTAAAACAACTCGTTGTGAGATAAATGGTATCTAAGGGCCACTCATGGATCATTCTATATGTCTCGTTAGACACATTTTAAAACAACTCGTTGTGAGATAAATGGTATCCAACAGCAACTCATGGATCATTCTATATGTCTCGTTAGACACATTTTAAAACAACTCGTTGTGAGATAAATGGTATCTAAGGGCCACTCGTGGATTATTCTCTATGTCTCGTTAGACACATTTTAAAACAACTTGTTGTGAGATAAATGGTATCTAAGGGCCATTCATGGAGTATTCTCTATATACAGGATATTTCATAACTATAAAATAACATCATGACAATCACCTGTTTGGTTTCCACCGTCAATGCAGCCGTCCAGACAACAGCAGCGATGATGTAGTTCTGCTTTCTGAAACATGTGACAAGGAAAGAAAAGGAAAGGAATGTCTTGTTCAGATGTGGGGTTGGTATCTTAATCAGTCAGTAGAGCATTCACCTGAGGTGCTTGAGTCATAAGATCAAACCCCATCAGTGGACCCATTCTGTGATTGAGTTTTCTTCCTTCCCAGCCAGTGCCTCACTTCTGGTATATCAAAGGCTGTGGTATGTCCTGTCCTGTCTGTGGTTGGTGCATATAAATGATCCCATGCTTCTAAGGAAAGGAAATGTTTTATTTAACGATGCCCATGCTTCTAAGGAGACAATGTTTTTTTTTTTTTAAAAGGTTTTGTTTAACGACACAACTAGAGCACAATGATTTATTAATCATCGGCTATTGGATGTCAAAGTTAGTCTGTTTTGTTTAACGACACGACTAGAGCACAATGATTTATTAATCATCGGCTACTGGATGTCAAAGTTAGTCTGTTTTGTTTAACGAAACGACTAGAGCACAATGATTTATTAATCATCGGCTACTGGATGTCAAAGTTAGTCTGTTTTGTTTAACGACACGACTAGAGCACAATGATTTATTAATCATCGGCTATTGGATGTCAAAGTTAGTCTGTTTTGTTTAACGACACGACTAGAGGCCAATGATTTATTAATCATCGGCTATTGGATGTCAAAGTTAGTCTGTTTTGTTTAATGACACGACTAGAGGCCAATGATTTATTAATCATCGGCTATTGGATGTCAAAGTTAGTCTGTTTTGTTTAACACGACTAGAGCACATTGATTTATTGGATGTCAAACATTTGGTAATTTGTACATATAGTCTTATGGGCCTGAATGAGCTTCCGTTTGTTTTCCGTATACGAAAGTGGTGTGATTTTTTAAACTGGCCGAATGTCCCTCCGAATGTGTTTTCCCCAATGTATCACCGAATGCTTTCCGTTTGTTTTCCGAATGTTTTCAGTATGGTTTCAGAATGCTTTCAGAACAGACCGAATACTTCCCGCATGTTGACTTCGAAAGGTTTCCTTTCCGAACGCTTTCCGTATGCTTTCCGAATGCTTTCAGAACATGGCGAATCGACCTAGAATGGACCGAACACTTTCCGCATGCTTTCCGCAAGGGTTCGGAAAGCGTTCGGAAAGGGTTCGTCATGTTCTATGTCCATTCGGGCTGTTCGGAAAGCATACGCAACATACTGTGCATTCTGGAAGTGTACGATCAGTTCGGAAAATGTTCTGAAAGAATACTGGAAGGGTTCTGGCTATTCGTTATACATGCATAAATGAAACAAAATCCGGAAAGGATATTGAAAATGTTCGGAAAGCATTCGTCATGTTCTAGGTCCATTCGGGGTGTTAGGAAAGCATACGGAACCCAGCACCTCCAAATTTTCATTCCGAATGCACCAAGAACTAGACGCATGCTTCCCGAACGTTTTCCGTACATGCCGTATGCTCCTAGAATGCTTCCCGAATACTTCCCGAATACACATGGACGCCACATTCGGATGGTCGATGAAAATTATTTTGTACATGCGCAACAAATTTTTGGAGCTACCGAATGCCGTTCCGTATGCATCCGTATGGAGCCGAACAGCCAGTATGCTCCTAGAACACACCGAATGCTTCCCGAATATGATCCGTTCGCTCCCCGAACACCCAAATTCCTATTCGGAAAACAAACGGAATGGCATTCGGGCCAGTGTGATCGGGCCATTAGAAAGGAAATCCGCTATATTTTTTCATTAGTAGAAAGGGATCTTTTATATGCACCATTTCACAGACAGGATAGCCTGTGATATACCAGTCGTGGTGCACTGGCTGTAACGAAAAAAGTCCAATGGGCCCACCGATGGGAATCGATCCTAGATCAACGGCGCATCAGGCTAGTGCTTTACCACTGGGCTACGTCTTGCCTGCTGCGATATGAATTTCTCATAGGTCAACCAACCGTGGTGGTGGTGTCGTGGTTAGGCCATCGGACATAAGGCTGGTAGGTACCAGGTTCGCAGCCCCAGTACTGGCTCCCACCCAGAGTGAGTTTTAACGACTCATTGGGTAGGTGTAAGACCACTACACCCTCTTCTCTCTCACTAACTAACAACTCACTAACCCACTGTCCTGAACAGACAGCCCCGGTACCGGCTCCCACCCAGAGTGAGTTTTAACGACTCAGTGGGTAGGTGTAAGACCACTACACCCTCTTCTCTCTCACTAACTAACAACTCACTAACCCACTGTCCTGGACAGACAGCCCAGGAGCCTAATTCACAAAGGTCTCTTAGGCTCTGTTAGACAACAAAGCATCTTTTTTGCAAGTGTTTTAGCATTGCACTGCAAGATCGCAAAGTTGCGAGAGTTTAGTGACTTAGGCCCCAGATATCTGAGGTGTGTGACCAGGACAGCGTGCTTGAACCTCAGTTGGATTATAGGCACGAAAATAAGTTGAAATGAAAATGAAAATAGGTCAGGCATTTAACTGATGGCAGTTTCTTTCTGCAGTTAAAAACTGTTGTCGTTAGTTGAAAGAATAATTTTTGGCTTTTAATTTTGTATGATGCAAAAGTTACCAGTTTAAAATTGTAGTAGGCAGTCTCAAAACTGCCACATATAACACATTCTAAGTTCAAGCTTCATCAAGGACATACAGGTTAAAATACACTCAACAACGAAAGTTTAGCTAATGTTAAAAGAAATGACATAACATTTATAAATTAACCTATTTTTATTAATGAGTATTCACATCTGAAATGTTTACCATTTACAAACAACATAAACTCACCAACCTTAACACAACAGGAGGACCTGGTTTTCTTTTAAGTTTATCCAACCGTGGCAAATTTAGACATAATAAAAGATATTTGCTAAAATTTCGTTGTGGCCATGTAAGATTTCTTTTGAATCATTTAAAATAAAGGAGGAAATTTAATTAGAACAATCGGTGGTGGAGTTTTTCTTCTTCTTTTTTTCTCTCTCTTTTTTTTCTCCCACTGCCCCTTTTCTGTTACTCCTTTGAATTCCATCTCATTTCTTCCCGATCTGGCAACTCCTCCTATCTTTCAATTTCTTTCGCTGTCCACCTCCACATTCAAGTCCTGGGCTCTCCAACCGCAACAGGTGCTTGTCTCTTGTGGCTAGCCATGCCACACACCTGCCATTCCCCATCAGCTTTTAACTGTGGGCTTAGTCATCTGTGGTGTTTGTGATATGGACCTAAAATGGTGGAGTTTAAAAAAATTCCATGGGATGGGCACCCACTGTCCCTACCTCCCCCTCCCCCTCCCCCAATTCCATGGATATGTCCCTGCAGGAGGTTGCTTTAAAAGGTGTACTTATTACTTAGTATAACTGTGTATAAAGATGTATGTTTAACAACAATAGACTCACCACATCTCCAATGCCTAAATCTTCTGTGATTTTAAATAGCCCATCTTCCGTCCCTTCTCTGTCGCTGTCACACACGAGATTGATAATAGTTCTTCTCCATCTCATTGACCTGACATTTAATAAATCATCAATGTCTAAATTAATGTCACATCATCAATGTCTAAATTAAAGTCATCCCAGCAAGAACCATGAAACATAAGGTAATGGGTTCGTTAGAATGTAATAACCATCAAGCAGTAAAAATGAACCAATAACTAATAAACATTAAACAATAACAATTAACCAATAAAAACTAACAACCACTAACCAATAAACAGTAAACACTAACCAATAAACAGTAAACACTAACCAACAAAAGTAAACACTAACCAATAAACAGTAAACACAACTAATAATCAGGAAACACCAAACAATAAACAGTAAAACCAACCAATAAACAGTAAACACCAACCAATAACAGGTAAGCAGTAACTAGTAAACTAACCACTAAGTACTTTGATTAGGTTTTTCCAATTCCAACCAGTGCCTCACGACTGGTATGTCAAAGGCTGTGGTATATACTGTCCTGTCTGTGGAAATCTGCACATAAAGATCCCTTGCTGTTAATAAAAAAATGTATTGAGGATGTCAGTGTAGGTGTGGAAGACAGAGACAGAGAGAGACAGACAGACAGAGGGAGAGACAGAGAGAGAGAGAGAGAGAGAGAGAGAGAGACAAGGAGGGAGAGAGAGACACAGATACAGAGACACACAGAGACAGAGATAGAGTTAGAGAGACAGAGTTAGAGAGAGAGAGAGAGAGAGACAGAGAGAGAGAGAGAGAGAGAGAGAGAGAGAGAGAGAGAGAGAGAGAGAGAGAGAGAGAGAGAGACAGAGAGAGTCAGAGAGGGACATGTATGTAGAGAGAGATTGAGAGACTCTATATCTACCTGTGTCCAGTAAAGATGAGCTGAGAGGTGGTGTTATTGTTGTTGCTGTCAGTGTGGGCGTGGAAGAGGCGTTCACCTGAAGAGACGAGTGGGAAGTACTGGTCTTTGTTCTGCGCTTCCCCCGGGCCGAGAACTTGCAGAGAAACCAGACACAGTAAAACCTCATACTGGACCCTTTATAACCATAAGCTTCACCTGGCCGAGAGGGAAGTTGACACTGTGCCTCCCACCAGGCCACAGAACTTGCTCTACCACAAATGTACAGCGAATCCTCTCATACCGGACCCTTTGTAAGTTATAGAGTTCTGCAATGTGAAGTACTGGTGGTGTTGCCCCCCCCCCCCCCCCCCCCCCCCCACGGACCGTTGCAAATTTAAAACCAAACAATGTAGGTGAAACCTGACCCTTATAAGACCAGGTAAAGTTCACCTGGAGACCGAGTGGGAAGTACTGGTCTTTGTCCTGCCCTTCCCCCGGGCCGGAGAACTTGCAGATCTAAACCACAAATACAATAGAGCGAACCCTCTCAATACCGGACCCTTTGTAAACCAGTTATAAAGTTCACCTGGAGACCGAGAAATAACCCAAAGGGCCCCCTGACGGGGTTCAATCTTAAAATGACTGTGCATCAGGCGCAGGCTTTACCATTGGGCTATGTCCAGGCCTCTAGTATTTAAATCATAACGGTCTTTTGTAGAGAATTGTAAAATGTTCTCACCGCCACAGAGTGACATCCGTCTCCGAACACATTGTGAGGGTTGTCGAGTGGAAGGCTGTACGGTACACACGGGTTGAACGAGTAGTTATACGTCTCGCCCAGAGTCACAAACGTTGTCATATACCTGAAAAATAACAAGTAGTTATACGTCTCGCCCAATGTCACAAATGTTGTCATATATCTGAAACATAACAAGGTAAATATCACAAATTGTGAACAAGTAGTTATATGTCTCACCCAGACTCACAAACATCATCATATAACCTGAAACATAATGAGAAAAAAATCACAAATTGTGAACAGGTAGGTCCATGTATATGTCTCACCAGGAGTCACAAACATTGTCATATACCTAAAACATAACAGGGGAAAATCACAAAGTTTTGGGTTTCTTCAATTATTTTCTGGGGGGTACCCCCCCGAAACCTTTGCTTGCCAATTTGGACTTCCCATGCATAAATGTTTGCACACACACCTAAATAAACACCTAACTGTGTTTAGAGGCCACATTATTATTCATTTCATTCATAGGTTTTTCATGCTTATATCTAATAAAGGCACAGGACAGTGGGTTAGTAGTTAGTCGTTAAAGTGACCATGGGTAGTACAGTAGCCGGTACCAGGAAGAGAACTCAATACCTACAAGCCTTATGTTTTATATGGCTTGATCACTACACCACCAAGGCTGGTTCTTTTTATTCTCCCAAATCATTTAAATATAACAAACTGACCTATATTAAGCAGCCACCTGCCTTAACCAGCCAGTGCACAATGACTGGTATATCAAAGGTCGTGGTATGTACTATCCTGTCTGTGGGATGGTGCATATAAAAGATCCCTTGCTGCTAATCAAAAAAGAGTAGCCCATGAAGTGGCAACAGCCGGGTTTCCTCTCTCAATATGTGTGGTCCTTAACCATATGTCTGACACCATATAACCGTAAATAAAATGTGTTGAGAATATTGTTAAATAAAACATTTCCTTCCTTCCACCTGCCTTAAAAGGCCACTCTATGATACTCCTTTTGGTGACTGCTAAACACAGGTTAGACTGTACATATATTACTATAAGCCATGTTACATGATAATTTCTGTACAACAGCCCCTACATACATCAGGCAGGTGATAAAACCATGGCGTGATAATGATAGTGTTCTTACCTGTCTGACTTGGAACAGGTAGATAGCTTAATTACAGGTATCAAATTTTTCCTACCGAGTTGGCGGGATCTAGCTCAAGCAGTAAAAAAACCCTTTTAAAGTTGGTTTTGTTTAACGACACCACTAGAGCAAAATTGATTTATTAATCATCAGCTATTGAATGTCAAACATTTGGTAATTCTGACATATAGTTTTAGAGAGGAAACCCTGCAAAATTTTTTCCATTAGTAACAAGGAATCTTTTATATGCACATACCATTATCTTTGATATACCAGTCATGGTACACTGGTTGGAACGAGAAATAGGCTCAAGTAGTATAGAGCACTCGCCTGAGGAGCAGTGGTCGTAGGATCAAACTCCCACAGTGGACCCGTTCTCAGATCGGGGTTTTCCCATCCCAACCAGTGCCCTATGTCTGAATCTGCTTTTAAACTTTTTATTAACGACAGTTAAAAACTGAGTAGCAACTAATATTTAAAGGGACATACTCTAGTTTTTAAACACTAAGGAATATTTTTTACTATTAGAGCCGTTTTTTTGACAACTGAAATCATACTTTACTTAGATTTTATGGTTTAGATTATCAATTTCCGTACATTCGAAGTTTTTTGGGTCATCCTGGGTTTTTTAATATCACAAAATGCATTTCTCATATTTTTTTAAAAAGCATGTGCATCTGAGTAATAGTTATGGAGTCAAATTCTAGTCTAATTTTAGAAGGTATTTCACCATTTTAAAATCACGACTCATGTTTCACTCAATTCTAACATTATCCAAATGTGTTACAGGTCTGTAGATTAACTAAACTTAGTATTAATTTTCATGGATTGAAACTGGAGTCTGTCCCTTTGTTTTAGAACTGTGTAGCAATCTCTGCAATTTATGTAGCGAATTATGATGTGCGATATTGGTCAAAATGTTCCCTGGACTGGATACCAAAGGCCATGGTATGTGCTGTCCTGCTTGTGAAAAGTGCCTATTTTAGATCTCTTGCTGCTAATGGCAATGTGTGGTGGAGTTCCTCTGAAGGCTGCATCAGAATTACTCAATGTTTGACATCGGACGGCCGAAGATTATAAGAAATCAATAGATTTGCTCTAGTGGTGTTGTTAAACAAAACCAACTTGAACTTTCCTTGTGAGTAAGAGACATTCATCTCCAGATATACAACAAAAATGAAACTCTGGGGGCAAACCATACAATTTTTTTTACGGAAATATTTTTTTTAAATAGGTGGATTCTGGGGTGCAACTGTCCTTCTCCCCCCCCCCCCCCCCCCCGCACCCCTGCTAGTTATACACAGCCCTGGTAACCTTACGTGACTAAGGGGAAATTCAGACCTCTTATGAAGGCAGCCCACTGTGTGTTTAAGGTATGGTTTAACATGCTCCAGTTAGTTCAGAGAAGATGAACAAAATGCAAGTCTCAGTTTTTGTACTCGGGTGTAATAAAGGAAACACTGTGAACAATGAATGTAATGGGGTCAGTCGAGCCATACTGCATTACCTCATTAAATAGTCTTATATAAATGTAAAACCTGTGATGTACAGCCTGCTGACCGGTTTTGGTGGCGTCGTGGTTAAACCATTGGACATAATTAAGGCTGGTAGGTACAGGGTTCGTAGCCCGGTACCGGCTCCCATTTCAGAGTGACTTTTAACGACTCAATGAGTAGGTGTAAGGCTGCTACATCCTCTTCTCTCTCACTAACCACTAACAATATACCATGAACCCACTGTCCTGGACAAGACAGCCCAGATAGCTGCTCAAGGTGTGTGTGCCCAGGACATCATGTTTAAACCGTAATTGGACATAAACACGAAAATAAGTATAAAAGAAACAAAAGAAAGAACAGCCTACTGGCCTCATGGATATAATGGCATAGCTGTTTCACAGATGAATAGGAACTGGTGGGGCAGGGTGGGAAACGGGACAGGGGGCAAGGGGCGGGGGTGGGGGGGCTATTCCCCACCATTCGAGGACGAAAATAAACATATTTTTTCTTTATCCTACTCTATATATAAATAAAAGTGAAAATATGGTTCGTGCTCTGCCTTCCAACTATGGAGGCCGTGACTCCCCACTAGAGGTTGTGCCCCCACTCCAGGTATAATTCCTACAGGCCTGTTTGGTACCCCAATACCGGTATATCAAAGGTATGTGCTGTTCTGTTTGTGGGAACGTGCATATAAAAGATCCCTTTCTGTTAAGGCGTATCATAAAATATTGTTTGTTTCCGGTTATCCGACTGACCCTAATTTGAACCTGCCGACCCTAAAACTTTTTTTGTATATCCAAAAATGTTTTTTTTAAATATAACAACGATTTCCACGAAAACATTCCAAAACTATCACAAGCACTAATTTGGTGTCATTTAGGGGATAACCCTACTGTGTTTTCCGATTTGCGGACGTATATCGGTGGTTTTACTGTCGCAAATTTAGTTTTATTGGCGACCCGTTAGCCACGAAATGTTTTTTTTCTAAAAATTGATTGATGGAGTTACTTCCCTTCAAATTGAATTTCGGTAACTTTCGTGAGATATCGGGCGAAGAGTCGGAAAATTGTTTTCACGAATATATGCGATCTTTTCCGATTTATTCTACATCTAGCGTAGCGAGATGTTCCGATTAATAATAATAATAATAATAACAATAACTATATTTAATGATTTACTCCAGCGACAAACTGGCCATGTAGAAATTTAGTGACCTTCTGATAAACTAGGGGAGGGAATGTTTACTGATACTGATGGATTTTACTGCCAAATCAAATGATTAAATATGTCAGTAAGATCTCGATGCGTTTCGTTATTTCCGCGGGTTTCCGCTAAAAACAATGTCAGAATGACCATGTGTTTGACGTTCAATAGTCGATGATATTAAAGATAGAAATCAATGTGCTCTAGTGGCGTTAAATAAAACAAACTTTACTTTTCAACATTCGTTTGAGCATCCTGAGCATTTGTACTGCATTTCTATTCATTGGACCAATTGATTGCTTCAAACCAAGTGTGTACTTTAATACTGGATGCATACAGAATAAAACTAACATTGCAAATTATAAGATTGGTAAGTCTACCATTTCTTAGATACACTAGGAAAGATAATATTCATTAAAAAAAATTAAAAGTTGTTATTATAAATATAGAACCCTTCTTTTCAGTTTTCATTAAAAAAAATTGTTATAACTTATTTACTGGTTTCTATCCAATTAAGGTTCAACCAAGTCTGTCCTGGACCAGTACAGAAGTTAAGTGTTAGTATGAGAGTAAACCTTCTGCCTATTATTAAACAGCAAGGGGTCTTTTGTATGTACTCTCCCACAGATAGATTAGCACCATGTTGCCCTCAAAATCAAAATGCCTTGCCTTTTATAAATTTATAAGTTGCCCCTGTAAAAAGAAGCCTTTAAACACACCTATGTGAATAGTACTACATATTTCCTTTTTTTAATTAAGTTATGAAATAGATATAGAAAATAAAATGGCCATAAGGTTTTTGTCCTTTTGAAAATTGTATAATGGGAAAAAAAGGCCCTTATAATATTTAAAACTGCACATAAAATATGCCCCCAAAACGTCACTTTACCATGCCTTACTTCATTTCTAGGGAAAACACTGTGATGACTGGTATTGTTGGTTTGCATAATGCATTTCTATACATGCAGAGGTTATTTTGGATACCGGTAGTCAACACCTTTATTTAATATCCATAAATAAAATTATTTTCCAAAATAAAAATAAAAATCCTACCTACCTACCCTATATTTTTCCAGCATGTAATAGGAAACAAGTAATTTATTTTTTTCGGCCTAATAGAAAAATGTAGCGGGTTTTCTATAAGACTATGTGTCCAAATTTACCAATTGACATCCAATAACTGATGATTAGTAATAAATGTGCTCTAGTGGTGTTGTTAAACAAAACAAACTTTAACCCTTTTTTATGTTTGGTAGGTACTGGGTTCATATCCCAAGACCAGTTTTAAGTGTTCATTATGAAGTTAAAATGTATTTTATTTAACGTTAAGCAAAGCTTCTAGAATTTTTTATAAAATCCACTAGCCATGGGATCAGTGATTCTTAAAATGTACTAGCCACGATTAAAAATTCACTAGCCCTACTTTACTTTACTAAATAATAGTAATAATTGGATGTGTCACCTAAAGAGCGAGATAGAGGTTAAAAACACTAATAATGGGGGGGGGGGGGGGTTGGGGGGGGGAAGGATATTCATATTTACAAAGTAAACTTAACTGCAACATTTGACTTTTTTGTTCACTCTAGCCATTAGGCATGGCAACAGTAGTTATTTACTAGCCCAACATTGAATATCACTAGCCATGGGAACCACAATTTCTACATCTGACCACTGGTATCCCCAAACAATAACGTCTGATATGTTATAGTAACGTTATATAATATATATGTAACTATAGTATTTTTTATTAGGGGTTTCTGCTTGGGGGGTACCGGTGTTCCGGGCTACATCTGTTCGACCCGTAACCCCCCCCCCCCCCCCCCCCCCCCCCTTAATGGTTAGATTCAGTTTTAGGGTGAGGGTTAGGGTTAGTCCTAGTTCATCAAGATTAACCTCGATCAACAGCAACACTCGATCTACATTTTTACCTCGGCAAGCCATCAACTCGCTGTAAACTTTTCAGATCGACGACTTCCCCGGTTGTGTTTACAACCGCTTTGCACGGGCTCACTTTGTGGATCAGCGTATAAAGCGCCTCGTCGCTTTTCGTCGACGGAAGCAGCTCGGGAAATGACAGCAGAACGAAAGTTACGAAACGAACAGTTAGTGAACCCATGGCATCACACCTGCAACACTCGTGTTAAATCCCAATCGCAACGATCAAAGATCGAATCCAACTCGAGTAGCGACCCCTTTCTGAGCAACTGCGAATTAGGTCATCAGTTGACAAATTGGGTTAGGTCATCCTGTCACGAAATCAGTTACGTTGGAGCTGATTGGTTAAACATTTCAGAGAATGAAAGTGTTCTGAAAGGCGGGTTTGACATTTAAGGGGATGCAACTATGTAAGAACTATGAAGCGTGTAATATGCAAATTACCTCCCTTAGTTAGTCTTACAACTTCATAATTTTGTCCCATTAATGTGTGTGTATGTGTGTGTGTGTGTGTGTGCCCTACTCCCACTTTTTAGCACCTTCCTACGCACGTGATTGGTGTAACAAAGGTCGTGGTATGTACAACCTGTCTGTGGGATGCTGCATATAAAATATCCTTTGTTAATAATCGGAAATAGTAGCCCATGGCCATTGCGTGGCGGCAGTGGGTTTCTCCTCTCATTATCTGTGCGGTCCTTAGCCATTAGCCAGAGTACTCGTGACTGTAAGAGAGCTAGATGGACATTTGGAGTAATAAAACGTCCAAATGTCCGTCTAGCTCTCTTACAGTCAGAGTACTCGAGCTACTTAACCATATAACCGTAATTAAAATGTGTTGTGCGCCGTAAAATAAAATTTCTTCTTTCGTAGTTTTGTAGCGCACCGACATCTCGTTAGTAGAGTCGATTATAGAGTATTCGTGTCAACAATGGAGTAGACGCCATTTTATCCGTTTTTGCCTGAATTAATAGCAAATGCCCGAATCTTGGTAACTTTTTTTGTTTATATTATTATACTTCTGCCAAACAGCTGTTAATTTAGTCATCAGGGAAAACATATGCTAATTCTGACATATAGTCTTAGAGAGGAAACCCGCTACATTTTTCCATTAGTAGCAATGGATCTTTTATATGCACCATCCCACAGACAGGATTGCACATACTACGGCCTTTGATATACCAGTCGTGGTGCACTGGCTGGAGAAAGAAATAGCCCAATGAGCCCACTGACGGGGATCGATCCCAAACCGACCGCGTATCAAGCGAGCGCTTTACCACTGGGCTACGTCACGCCCCCTTTTAACATGGATTACAACTAATTTTGAGGGTAGAATGATAGAAGTACGTGGTAAAAAAAAAGTCTCGTTTTGCGCCAATACTAGTATCTCTATCATTTTTGCCCGAATTTGAGAATTTGTTCCATTAGCTCCCCCCCCCCCCCCCCCCCCCGGTCTCGTACGGATATGTATATTGGGGTGTACAGAGGCAACTCTAGGGGGTGGAGCCAGGGGCCCGGGCTTCCCTAAATTATGCAACAGTTATAATTTTATTATATATTAATTTTCATCCCCCTCCAAACCTCCCCCAAAATTCCCTTGGCATTCCGCCTCATGTTATTGCCTCTTCCCTTAAATGGATTTTCTGGATCCGCCACTGGTGTGTACCCACATTAGAGAGTCGACCACAGTATGAGTCGTTCTCTGTGGATTTAGGCAAATAAAAAAGGTGGTTAGAAACAAATATTGCTCCCCATTCCTTGTGCGATGTGTGCAGAAATTTGAATTTAATTTTGTACTGAATATGGAATTGCGAAAAGAAAAGAGAGAGAGAGAGAGAAAAATTAACAAATAACATGTATGACATAATTATCTTTATTTTATAAGAAAATCTCTGATTAACAGTAAAATGTTGTTAGCTTCAACAAATCAATTATTACATTAACAATCGTATCTTCGTACAAAGCATAGTTCAGTTGGTATTCCAACAATGTCTTAACAATACACGCACAGGCCAGTTGACATAGGCGTCGGAAGCCGGCGAGAGGACAGGTAGTGACCCCAATGCTGAAAATTATGCATTACTACCCACCCACCCACCCCCGCCCCACTTGGAAGGCGAATTAATTAATTGCCGGCCCGTCCACTCGACAGCATCTTCCGCGGCCTATGGTTTACTCCACAAAGTTACCATCATATCAACGTCTGTGCTTAAGTACCATAGTAACAAAACAAACTGTTTACACAGATACAAATTAACAAACAAAAATTACACTGCCTTATATGATTTGCATATACATGTATTATGAAAATATTTACATGAACAATTTTAATAAATTGAAAGCTGTACACAAACTGAATGTATAACAGTATGAACTATGATTTTGAAGGGTGCGAATAACCACACCCTTCGTCTGGACAAATCAAACTGTAAATTTGTATAGGACAGCAGGCACGGCGGAGCAGTTGTGGGGGGGGGGGGGGGGGGGGGGGGGGGGCTGGTAGTAAATCTTAAGACAGTGGTGAATTTTACTTATTTTAGAATGCAGGAAATTGCATTTCAGGACATCTATTTTTAAACATTTTACGGGGAAGCATACCCTCGAACCCCCTAGAAACTTTACTTTGCGCCCTCGATCTCAGTCAGAATCACCCACCCCACCCCCACCCCAACCCCCACCCCTGTCCCCAATGTCTCCTTGCACCCACCGTGCCTGTATAACAGTAAATGGATAATTAAAAGAAAATACAGAATATGAATGCAACATAATTAATAATATACATTATTATGATACAGCAATCACAAAACCTGGAATTTTTATAAAGTGTATCAACTGCGGTCTACTTTATTCAGGATAAAAATACAAATCTTCGGTCTCTAGTTGGACAAAAGTTTCAGACTAAATGCGGGGTATGTATATATATATATCTATATATACATACATATACATACATATACATATCTATATATACATACATATACATACATATACATACATATACATACATACATACACATACACATATACACACACACATATATACATATATATATATATATATATATATATATATATATATATATATATATATATATATATATATATATATATATATATATATATATATTGGCCATGGAAATGTTTTATTTAACGATGCACTCAACACATTTTATTTACGGTTATATGGCGTCTGGCATATGGTTAAGGACCACACAGATATTGAGAGAGGAAACCCGCTGTCGCCACTTCATGGCCTACTCTTTTCAATTAGCAGCAAGGGATCTTTTATATGCACCATCCCACAGACAGGATAACACATACCACGGCCTTAGAGTGGGGCGGTCAATCTTCAAGTGCTGCTAGGAAAGGCTCGGACATGCAAAGACTAAACGCGAACAACCGTGGCGTTCTGCATAATTGCCATCCTACGAGTCACGGAAAAACAAGTCGACATAATCAGCAGGAGAAATGACGTGGAAACAAGGAATCTCGCCAAAAAGGAATCCAACCTGGTGATGCAGGCTGTCGAAACGAGAAGTGTTCCAGCATCCAATCAGTTCCAATGGCCGCATACATCCCAGTAGAAAACTCTATTTCGTTAAAAAAAACCTAATGGAGGATTCCCAAGTCGAGCAGACGAAAGCACGTCCTAGCATATTATGTGACAAAAAGTGGTTATCCCCCATTTGATACTGTGACAAGAGTGATAACAATGTAAAAAAATACAATGCATATCTTATTTTATCTTATCAATCTTGTCGATTTTGTCTTAGGGGTGGGACTATTTGATGGTTGCATAATGATGGCTATCCGCCAAAATTATTTATTAAGTTTTGTTTTGAAACGTAAAGATTATACCTAGAACAACATGCTCATAAAGTTACAAAAAACCCACAACCCAAAAATAATGAGCATATGGCCACATCCCCTCCCCAGGGGCGTCGGAGTTAGTTCGGCAGGGGCGGGAGGTGCCGTTTCAATATTTCAGCAAGAAACGATTTAAAAAAAAAGTCTTAATTTTCTTAAAACATAAAAAGTTCCAGTATCGCAAATTGTTTAAGTTTAGTAGTAGTTGCGCATACCGGCAAACGCTTGTATAATACTGAAATTCCAGCTGCAACAATCGAGTGCCAAGGAAAATAAACACACTCTTTGTGGAAAGTGTGGGGAAAAAAACCCTCTTGCACCCATCTCTTTCGCCTCCCCAATATCCAATTCACTCTGAAAGGGTTTTAGGGGTTGAAACCATTCCTCCGCCTTTCGCCATGAACATTTTCTTTTTTTCCAATGTATTTCCCCCCCAAAAAACCCTAAAAAAACTAAGGCTCGCCACAACATAAACCTCGGCCCCTGCACAATTTCCTGCACCCACGCCTGCCTCCCTCTAAGTACTTATGCCTCTCGACTATCTTTTACATGTAATTTGCTACCACTTAAAAGATCGCACTGGAGCAAGTTAAGGTGGTTTGGAAGAACATCACCATCGTGTGTCCACTGCTGCCTTTCAGCGGGAATTCCCAAACGATGAGCAAGATTGTCTTTAAGGGAACTGACAGGAACATTAGCTACCAAGTCTAATTCAACTGGCTCAGTTACGTGACCCTGAGTACAATAAAGGATAACCTTAATGAATGGAGTACCCCAACCACGTAAATTTAATATCATAAGTAAGACTGACTCATTGCATATATTACATTCAGCTAAAGTTCTTTTGTACATGTCTAGGGACAAACGTGAATTCGTGTTTACAAAGTCAAACTGATAAGCGTACAAATCACATAACTTGCTCACCATCTTCTTCAGAGTATGGACAGTGGCATTTTCATCAACAGTTACAGTTACTGTCTGTCCATTTAATAGTTTTATATACAATATCATAGTCGAAAACTGAAAAAAAAAAAGAGGAAAACTTAAAACAAACAAAAAGCATACGAATAATACCATAAACTGTAAAATGATTATTACAATCATATGAAATACATGTAATACAAATTACAACAGGTTTCTGAGCACTTTTATAATCATAATACAAACTTAGGAAAGTAGGAAAATTAGGGATTCAAGCCACTTAGGCGACGAAACATTATCTTCAATAATTTCTGTCTTTATCTTCAATGGCAAATAAGATATAAATATAAAATAGACAAATCATTAAAACATAAACATAACATAACGTTTTACAGAGACAGAAATATTCGGTCTATATTATTTACAATGTAAAACAAGAGGACAATACATATATACAATTAGTGATAAGGGAATTCGTGCCTTACTTTCGTACACAATGAGTGTCTTCCTGAGAATGGTGCTGTCCAGTTACAGTTCTCCACCAACTAAGCAAGTCCTGTGATGATCAGTCAGTGTGTCTAGCACTCGTCTGTCGGCAAAGAAAAGGAATGTTTGTTATGCTAGGGTCAGACTACCAACTGTCAGCAGAAAGCTGGCCAATTCGACGGTTGCGTTGTAATTTCATCAACTCCCAACTTACGACGAGTGCTCTCAGATTAACAACTAATGGATTATACGACGAGAATCAAGTTGTAAGAGCGCTCAGACTAGCAAATGGATAGTCGTAGAAGTCACGACAGCAGAAAGTTGACCAACTGTTTGCTGGCAGTTGGTAGGCTCAATCTAGTATTAAACGACATACTAGCTATTAAAAAGAACTATCACGAACACGTGTTATGCTGACACCAGCTAGGGCACCTAACACCAAACACCACTCTGCGGGTATCAAAATTCATACACGAATCAATAGAACAAAGATTTAAAAAAAAATCTCTGCAGACCCGTTGCCCGAGTCAAAGGAGTTGGTTGAGTATTTTGTATATACACACGTAGCTGTTTGGTAGAGCATTACTATATTGTTATTATACTGTGTCTTTGTTGTCTGTGTGTGTGTCTCTCTCTCTCACTCACTCACTCTCACTCTCTCTCTCTCTCTCTCTCTCTCTCTCTCTCTCTCTCTCTCTCTCTCTCTCTCTCTCTCTCACACTCACTCAATCACTCTCTCTCTCTCCCCTCTCTCACTCACTCTCTCTCTCCCTCTCCTCTCTCTCTCTCTCTCTCTCTCTCTCTCTCTCTCTCTCTCTCTCTCTCTCTCTCTCTCTCTCTCTCTCTCTCTCCTCCCGGCCTCGGTGGCGTCGTGGCAGGCCATCGGTCTACAGGCTGGTAGGTACTGGGTTCGGATCCCAGTCGAGGCATGGGATTTTTAATCGAGATACCGACTCTAAACCCTGAGTGAGTGCTCCGCAAGGCTCAATGGGTAGGTGTAAACCACTTGCACTGACCAGTGATCCATAACTGGTTCAACAAAGGCCTGGTTTGTTGCTATCCTGCCTGTGGGAAGCGCAAATAAAAGATCCCTTGCTGCCTGTTCGTAAAAAGAGTAGCCTATGTGGCGACAGCGGGTTTCCTCTAAAAACAGTGTCAGAATCCTCTTTTCCATAAAAAGATCTCTTGAGCGTCCAATAGCCGATCCTAAGATAAAATCCAATCCCCTGTGCTCTATAGCGGCTGTCGTTAAATTCTTTCAAACTTTTCCCCCCCCTCTTTCTTTTCCTCTCTCTCTCTCTCTCTCTCTCTCTCCCCCCGCTCTCCCCTTTTTTCTTTTTCTCGTTCCCTCTCTCCCCTTCCCCCAACCTCCTCTCCCCCCCTCCCTCTCCTCTCCTCTTTCCCTTCTCCTTCTTTCCTCTCCCCCTCCTTCTCCCCTCCCTTTCTCTCCCCCTCCCCTCTCCCCCTCTCCTTCTCTCTCTCATCTCCCTCTCTCTCTCTCTCTCCTTCTCTTCGCTCCTCTCCTCTCCTCTTTTCTCTCTTTATGTGTATATGTGTGAATCTCTCCTCACGGTGCGTCTTGGTGTGTGTGTGTGTGCCTTGTATGTAAGTATAGGTATAATAATAATTAATGTGCTCTAGTGTCGTTACACAAACTAACTTCTTAATGTTGTCAATATTATGATTTTTACAACTGAATAAATAATGGTACTCATCTCCAATTGCGCTTACCGATTACGAACAAAATGGAATTAGTGCCTTACTTTCGTATACAATGAGTGTCTTCCTGAGAATGGTGCTGTCCAGTTACAGTTCTCCACCAACTAAGCAAGTCCTGTGATGATCAACCAGTGTTTCTAGCACTCACCTGTTGGCAAAAAAATGGAATGTTTGTTATGCTAGTGTCAGACTACCAACTGCCAACAGAAAGTTGGCCAATTCGACAGATGCGTTGTAATTTCCCCAACTTACGACTTACGACTTTTCCCCTGCGCTCAGATTCCCAACTTCTTTCCCCCTATTCCTTCCCTCTTCCCCCCGCGCTCCCTTTAGCAACTTTCTCTCAGTCACACCCCCCTTCTCCTTTATTTTCCAGAAAATTGGCCCTTTTTCTGAGCCTAGCATTAAACGACATACCAGCTATTACAAATAACTATCCCCCCCCTTTGTTTTTCCTGACACCAGCTAGGGCAACCAGATACCAAACACCATGCTGCCCCCTTTCAAAAATTCACACCCTTCCCCCTACCAAGATAAAAAAATTCCTCTCTTTTTCCCCTCTTCTCTTCTCCTTCCTCTCCTCTCTCCCCCTTCTCCTCTTCCTCCCTCCCCCTCTTTTCTCTCCCCCTCTCCTCTCCTCCTCTTCTCCCTCTCTCCTCCACCTCCCTTCCTCCCCCTATCTCTCTTCTCTCCTCCCCCTCCTCTTCTTTCCTCCTCTTCCCTTTTTCTTTCCCTCTTCCCTTTCTTCCTCCTCTCCCTCCCCCTTTTCTCTCTCTCTCTCCTCCTACATCCTTATCTCCTCCCTCCCCTTTCCCCCCCTCCTCTCTCTCTTTATCCTCTCTCTTCCGCCCCCCCCTCTCCCTCCCTCCTCTCTCCCTCCCTCTCCTCTCTTTCTCGTTCTGTCCCTCCTCTCTCCCGGTCTCTCCTTCTTCCTTCCTTCTTCCGCCTCCCATCTTTCTGTCTCCCCTCCCCTCTCTTCTCCTCTCTCCCCTCTCTTTCTCCTCCCTCCTCCCTTCTCGTCTCCCTCTCCCCTCTCCTTCTCCCTCTCCCTCCTCCGCTCTCTTTTCTCTGCTCCCTCTCTAGAATCTCTCTCTCTTCCTCCTCTCTTCTCTCTCCTCCCTCCTCTTCGCTCTTCCCTCTCTCCTCGTTTCTCTCTCCTTCTCTCTCTCGTCTCCTCTCCTTCTATCTTTCCTTTCTCTATACCCTCGCCTATCTCTATCTCTTCCTCTCTCCCTCCTATCCCTCTAGAATCTCTCTCCCTCTCTCTCTTTTCCCTCTCTCCGATCTCTCTCTCTCTCTCCCCTCTCCTCTCTCCCTCCTGTGTCCCGTCTCTCTCTCTGGCCTCTCCCTCTCCTCTCTCTCCCTCGCGTCTCCTCCCGCTCTCCTATCCTCTCTCTCCCTTCCCTCCTCCTCTCTCTCTCCACCTCTCCTCTCCTCTCTCCTCTCTCCTCCTCTCTCTGTGTGTCCACTCTCCTCTCTCTCTCTCTCTCTCTCCCTCCCTCCTTCTTCTGTGTTCTCTCTCCCCTCCCTTCCTCCCCCCCGTCTGCTCCCTCTCTCCCTCTCTCCTCTCCTTCTAGCTCTCTCTCCCTCTCTCTCCCTCTCTCCTCTCTCTCTCTCCCTCCTCTCTCTCCTCTCTCTCTCCTCTCTCTCTGTATGTCCCGTGTCTCTCTCTATGTAGTGGTGCAAATAAAAGACCATTGCTACTAATGAAAAACTGTAGCTGGTTTCCTCTCTAAGAATATATGTCAAAATTACCAAATGTTTGACATCTAGTAGCTGATGATTAATTAATCAGTGTGCTCTAGTTGTGTCGTTAAACAAAACAAACTTTAAAACAGTTTTTTGTTTTTAATTTAAATTAGTCATTGCTTACATTTTATTATTTAGAATATCCATCTTTATCCGAAGTGTTTCTGATCATCCTGGTGTTTATATACCCCGAAATATATACAATAAATGTAATTGTTTAATACGTAAAATATTGCACCGTAATTGACTAAAGCGGCGCTACTACGTTTTGATATTGATATCAAGTTAACGCTTAGTATTTTTGCGTTTGCATACGTGAGTAAATACTCATGTGAGCAAATGTACACATGGGAGTAAATTTTGAGCATGCGACTGGGGCTTTTAAAAGACTTACTTGTGTATATTAATTGATACAAAGCAAAGATTGAATCAAGATGTGCAGTTGCAGTTAATATAAATGTTTTGTTAACGATACAACTAAAGCACATTGATTTATTAAAGTTGAAGTTTATTTCGTTTAACGAAAGCACAAGAGCATATTCATTTATTAATCATCGGCTATTGGATGCAATACATTTAGTAATGTTGATATAGTCTCAGAGAGGAAACCCGCTACATTATTCCATTAGTAGCAAACTTCAAGGGATTTTTTACATGCACCATCCCTCAAACAGGATAGTACATACCACGGCCTTTGATATACCAGTCGATGTGAACTGGCTGGACCGAGAAATAGCCCAATGGGCCCAGCGACAGGAATCGAACCCAGACCGACCGCGCCATCAGGCGAGCGCTTTACCACCGGGCGACGTCTCACCCCTTAACACATATGGATAAGTTTGATTAATCTACACACCTGTAACACATCTGGGTTAAAGATACAACAGAGTGAACCAAGAGTCGCTCACGCTCCAACTGGGAAATACCCTCTAAAAATAGACTATAGCTCATCTTCAAATATATATAGTTACTTCTCAGAACTTGTACGTGCATATTTAGAATGACGAAAAAGTGCATTTCGTGGCATTACAAACACCAGAATGACCATAGACACTTCATAAGCTAACCATCCCCACCCCACCCACACCCACACACACCCAACCCCAACCCCCGCCAGGACTGAAGCAAATCCTCAAATTCGGGCAAAATTAGCTTGCTTGAAACCTTTTCACCACTGGCATAACCAGGATTTTATATTGGGGTGGGGTGGGGGTGGGGGATTAGGTGGGGGCAACCCACTATTGTGAGTCACACTATGTATTTATGTTTTTATAAAATTTAATACAGTTAAACAAAAGAAAAATGGTTGGATTGGGGGAAAAGGGATTTTCCCTATCCCCCTCCCCCTCGCTACGTCCCTGCTATTCGCCATGTATTTCCATCATTCTACCCGCAATATTAGTTGTAATCAGGGTCGTTATTAGCGGGGTAAAAATAATTTTAAAAAACTTAAAGAAAATCCTCTTTTAACCGTTTGAAGATTTTGTGTCGGACCTTTCAGGACGATTGAAAACTCATGACGTGTTCATTAATTTTCACTATTTACTAAACTTCTTACCTGTCTAAATCGATGAGTGGGTGGCTTCGACAAACTAACTTGATTAAAACGCCAGTCCTGGCGAATGTTTTTCTCAAAAGTGTTGAATGTGTGTTTGTTGTTTCCCCGCGGTTCAAATCTATAAATAGACCACAGGTTTTCCCTAGAAAATAATTTGCGATTACTTACTGCGCATGATCCGGGAAGTCCCGATTTTTGACGTGGCCATGTTAGGGGCCTTACATAATTTTCAACATTTTCACGAGCGTACAAACCGTACACTTTTGACCACTCCCCTCCCCTTCCCCCCTCCCCCCTCCCCCCAAAAGTGTACATCCCCAAATGAAAAATGTTGATCGACATTTGAAATTGTCTTCATGCAGCCCATCTTCATGCTCCACGGCCCCGGGTTGTGCCTAGGCCTACTTTGACAAATCATCACAATGCCAACAGACGTGAATGGTGTAGGGAGTGTCAGAACAGGGGTATTCGTCGCTGGTCAGTGTCATGTTTTCAGATGAGTCCCTATTCACTTTCGACTTCCTTGACAGGCGTGGTCGGGTCTGGTGACGACGAAATGAACGACACGCCAATGTCACAATGCGATTTCATGACAGATTTGGCGGTGGATCGGTTATGGTGTGGGGTGGTATCACTATGACTGACAGAACCCTCCTCCATATTTAAAAAATCCAACAAAATCCTCGATGAGAAAATATATTCAATATGGCGGCTAGCGTATTTACTTTTGCAATGAGGAAGCTATTCAATAAATCCCTAGTTTAATCCAGTACGACTTCATTTGCATAATTCCAATATGGCCGTCTCAATACCTTTAAATAGACATTTTTGCGTCCTACATACAGTGTATATACATGTTTTTAACCCGCGATCTTCGCGTTGTTTACATATTATTTGGAGATTGGGAAGCTGTTAAAATAATTAAATTCTTAGTTTATCGAACACTTTTTTCATTCGCATAATTCCAATATGGCCGCCAATGTTCAGTTTCTGTGACCTGTTATATAAGCCTTATGTGTTGGAAAGATGGGGGGTTTTGGGGGAGTTTTTGTTTGTTTTTGTTTTGGTCTTTTGGGAAGGGGCGGTATTTAGCTCAGTCGGTTGAGTATTCGCTTGAGGTGCAGGCGTCGCAGGATCGAAAATACCTCGGTGGATCCATTCAACTGATTGTTTTTTTCTCATTCCAACCAGTGCACCACAACTAGTCAAAGACCTGTGGTGGTATGTACTTTCCTGTCTGTAGGAAAGTACATATAAAAGATCCATAGCTGCATTAGGAAAAAAATGTTGCGGGTTTCTTTTCTAAGACTAAATATAAAAATTACCAAATGTTTTACATCCAATAGCCGATGATTAATAAATCAATGTACTCTACTGGTGTCGTTTAAAAAACAACAACTTTTTTTCAGTAGTTTAGGACCAACACCAACAATATATATTGAGCAAGAAATTTAGTATACATGTAAGAACCGCAGAGTACACATTTAATAGTCTTTTAGCAATTTGTCAGAAAATCTTTAGTCAAATGCAAGTTTAAATTAGCTTTTTAAAATGTGCCGTGATTCCTAAATTTAGCCAAATTAAATTTTAAGGAAATGCAACTACGTAAGGACTATATATCGAGTAATAATGCTGGTTACTTCCCTTAGTTGGGTTGGCGTTGAAATCGTTTTGGTATTATAGTTAGTTTTGTTTAAAGACACCACTAAAGCACATTGCATTGATTTATTAATCATCGACTATTCGATGTCAAACATTTGGTAATTTTTATGTCTAGTCTTAGAAAGGAAACCCGCAAATCCATTCACAAATTTATTACTCCAAACAATCCATGTCACAATAACTTTTGCCTTTTAGTATATTTTTGATACCTTCAGAGTGATTTAAAGCAATGGAAATGTTTTATTTAACGACGCACTCAACACATTTTATTTACGGTTATATGGCGTCAGACATATGGTTAAGGACCACACAGATATTGAGAGAGGAAACCCACTGTCGCCACTTAATGGGCTACTATTTTCGATTAGCAGCAAGGGATCTTGTATATGCACCATCCCACAGACCGGGTAGCACATACCACAGACTTTGATATACCAGTCGTGGCGAACTGGCTGGATTCTAGCATTATAGTGACTTTTCAATTATTTAACTTTTCATGCATTATAAAAATGGATCTGACCACCAATCATTTACATGTAATAAAGGAAGGAAATGTTTTATTTAACGACGCACTCAACACATTTTATTTACGGTTAAATGGCGTCAGGCATATGGTTAAAGAAAGGGACAATTAAGGCATTTGGCCTGGTATGCATAATTCACATTATTGCTTAATATCAACAAGTATAATTGTATAGTTAATTAATAAAACAGTTAAATGTGACGGCTATTATATATAACGGGCGCAGCCATTTTGTACAATCCCAGTGAATACGCCCTCTGGCGAGCTGGTGGTTACGTAATACCTAACGTGTCACGTCAGGAATTAGACTTCGAACTGAAGAAACAAAACATACCTGATTTTTGCGGATGCATCGCAATGTTCTGTAATAATAGCCATCCCAGTAAGCCAGCAGCAATTATATATTATTTTTCAATAAAAAATAAACAACCATTGTCAAAGTATTGAAATAACTGTATTATGTTTTGTACATAAATTAACCCATGTACTGAAATAATAATCGGAGTGTTTTCTTGGTTAATTGGTATTTTCTTTCCGTGGCCTGTACCTGTGGTTCCTGATTGGCAGGTGTATATTTAGAAGTCCCCAGACACTGTGTTTAGACACACTAAAAAGACGTGTCTCTTTTATTAAGATCACAGGGTATTATGCGATAACCGCACGGATACCCCTCAAATCGCAATGGACATTATCAGCCGTCCTGCTTTATTACTGTAAGTAATTCTGTAAAACACTTGATTAAGTAGACTTTCCCATCTAAAATCACAAAACTGACCAATTACGTCGTCCCAAAGAAAAGAAAAGTATCACTTGGGTATCGTGAGTGGTCGTTTTTGCTCGAACGTAATAATATGTATTTTTTCTTTGAATTTTTTTAAAAAAGAAAAATACTATAACTCCATTTCGTTCTGTTGAATCAAATTGAAATATATTTAGTTAAATAGTTTATTATACTATAAAGTCATTTATGTTGTTTTATAAGTCAGGTTGATGAAAGCGAAGCGCCTTGTCGTAAATTAGAGCGTTTGTTTACACTGTGCATAGAGGAGATGGACGTACGGAGCTGACGTCACTTCGCCCCAAGCTATACCACCGGACGTCACAAAAATTAAACAAAATGGCTGACCCAAGTTAGCAGGAATAATCATGGTTTTTTTTATTAACTCTAAAATTACGCGTTTTTCATTTGTTAAAGTGTGTTGGTGGTCTGGGTATGCATCTTTCCAACACATAAGGCTCTTGTTTGAGTTGACCCTACCTTTAAAGTTCAAAACACAAGAAACACACACACGCGCGCACACACACACACACACACACACACACACAGAGAGAGAGAGAGAGAGAGAGAGAGAGAGAGAGAGAGAGAGAGAGAGGGGGGGAGGGAGGAAGAGAGACAGAGAGAGAGGGGGGAGGGAGGAAGAGAGAGGAGGGGAGGGAGGAGGAATGGAGAGAGAGAGGGGGAGGGAGGGAGGGAGGGAGAGAGGGGAGGGGAGAGAGGAGAGAGAGAGAGAGAGAGAGAGAGAGAGAGAGAGAGAGAGAGAGAGAGAGAGAGAGAGAGAGAGAGAGAACATTTCCTTAAAATTTAATTGTGCTAAATTTAGGAATCTCGGCACATTTTAAAAAGCTAATTTAAACTTGCATTTGACTAAAGATTTTCTGACAAATTGCTAAAAAGACTATTAAATGTGTACTCTGCGGTTCTTACGTGTATACTAAATTTCTTGCTCAATATATATCAGGGCAAACAACTTTTTGGAATTTTAAATTAAAAAAAAAACACCCAGATTTTTCGTCCCATACCAGGAATTCCAGAATGGTTTCCAGATTTCGGGTCGGCATAGTCCCGAATGTTTTCAAATTCTTTTCAAATCACTGGCATGATTTTGCAAGTCGAATGAAAGGTCAACTGGACAACGGGCTGCTCTTAGTAATAGTGTAATAGTAATAGTGTAATAGTAATAGTAATAGTGTAATAGTGTAATAGTAATAGTGTAATAGTAATAGTAATAGTGTAATAGTAATAGTAATAGTGTAATAGTAATAGTAATAGTGTAATAGTAATAGTGTAATAGTAATAGTGGAGCTAATTTTAATTAGACTGGGGCGGGACGTAGTCCAGTGATAAATTAAAGCGCTCTCCTGATGCGTGATCGGTCTAAGATCGATCCCCGTCGAGGGCTATTTCTTATTACAGCTAATGCACCACAACTGGTATATCAAAGGCCGTGGTATATGCTATCCTGTCTGTGGGATGGTGCATATAAAATATTTCTTGCTACTAATGGCAACATGTAGCGGGTTTTCTCTTTAAGGCTGTATGTCAGAAAAACAAATTTTTTGACATCCAATAGCCGATGAATAATAAGTTAATGTGCTCTAGAGGTGTCGTTAAACAAAACAAAACTTTAACTCTCTGAGACGATGTGTCAGAAAAAACAGTTTGACATCCATTTGCTGATGATTAATAAAGTCAATGAGCTCTAGTGGTGTCATTAAACAGTTACCCAATTTACTCGCGAGACAGCCCAGTTAACTAAGGTGTGTGTGCCCAGAACAGCGTGCTTGAACCTTAAGTGGATTCGATATAAGCCGAAGTCTCACATCCCGGCACTGCCATGAACATCTGTAGATATATTATGACGCCCACGAGCACACCAGATGTAGTGGAATGAATCGTCTATAGTAAGAAACTGTGGTATGGTCCGTATTTACAAACTTGGTCTATTATTTTGTGTCTTAAGGCGACGCCACATGGTACGAGTGTCGCGTACGAGAACAGCCGATTGCATAGCAAGCAATACAACCGTAATGTTTGTCTTGTCACAGTCGGCCCCTGCGCGTGCTGTAACTTCACCGTGGTGCAGGGGTGTAACATTCTCTTTGAGAATGGCCAATACAGCACAAAATTGAAATTTGAGTAAAAGTTAGTATCTATCTGTGGTATTTGTATTTTTGCACAGTTCTTTACACTGTTTTTATTTAAATCTTGAATTCTTATATTGATGTTGATCATCACTTTATTTGTTTGCATTACCATAGTTTGACACCCAATAGCCAATGTGTTTTTCGTGCTGGGGTGTCGTTAAACATTCATTCATTCATTCGTTGTCACAATCGGCTATCCTCGTGGCTCGAGGCAGTCATATGATGTGACGTCATCACACGCGTCAGTAGAAACCCGGGATGCACCCTCCACTCGAGGATAAAAATATACGGGATTGTTTCCCTTCTCTTTCTATATATAAAGGTAAAACTATGGTTTGCCTCCTCCGCCCCCCCCCCCCCCCCCACGTATATAAGCTGTGACCTCCTCCCATTAGAGGTCCTCCCCCAACTCCAGATATCGTGCTTACACTGTACATGTATTAAACTCCTGCATTTAAGAAAAACAGGCTTCGTAAATTCAGACCTATAAGTCTTAACCAAAAGTTTTAAACAGGATCATGCACCTTTAAAACTGTACCGCTATGTCCTTAAAGACACGCATTCCTTTTGATTTAACCACGTTAACGACTTTCGATTACAAAGTCACACGACAACGTGTGTGTAGCCGCGTTTTTCACAGGTTGGGTTTCCGTTGAGGGCGTCATGTCGCCGTCGTTGCCAGCTGAAACCGTTTTTCTTAATGGATGTGTCAATCGATTGGTACTGGCACCATGTGTTGTCACAATAAACGCTAATGCGCGGTCTAATGTAGCTGCTAATGCAGCACAGCACATGAAAGGCGGAATTTAGGACAAAGACGAAAGGGGGAAAATGCACTTCTGGGAGTCATTAACTTTTCCACGCTGTAAATTGTTTAAAGATACTGAATCAGTATTTGTTTGCTGTATAGGTATTATAGATGCTATGTTGAACTGTACGTGATTTGTAAATCAAAACATCAGAATAATTAATATTATTTGCAGAACAATGAATAGATTATGATTTAAAGGTTCATGCACAGTCCTCCTGGGCACAAACTATAATTCGGCAAAGACTTCCCGCAAGGAGGATCTTACAGTACAGAATGTAAACAAAAACGACAATCAGTATTAGTCTCGGTCACCCCATACTTCGTATATTCGCTAGTGTTTATCAATTAAAAGTCCAGATAAGTGACGTTTTCGGGAAAGTGGGCGCTGGCGAACAATACACTAGTACCATTGTGTTCTCTCACGTAACATTCATTTAAAGGTTCTATGTCAAAGTTGTAACTACAATATTTATTTATAGTAAATAACTACAAATTAATCGATCCCACGCATATTTTTCACAATTAACTCTAGAATAATAATTTTATAAAGTCTTGCACTGGACGACAAGAGGGATATCTCCAATAACTTGTGCCTAAATATAGCATGGCCACCATCTAACTTTCTTTTGTCAGTTGAACGCAAAAAAAAAAGAAGAAAAAAAAAAGGGTAAAATTTGTGTGTTGAATGTGTTTCGCATAAAACAGTGACGTCACTTGTTAATGCGTGTGACAAACTCCCCGTAAAAATAAATAAATAATAATAATTAAAAATTCGAACCGCATGTGCCTTTTTTTAATATAAAACACTCATTACTTAGATCGGAATACCCCAGTCACACCCAGCCACACCCTTCTTCCCTCGACCCCCCCCCCCCCCCCCCCACCACACCGTACCCTCAGACGACAAAATCTATGGTTCCTACCAGTAAGTTATGTACTCGTAATGTCATAATAATATGTGGTCACATCATATGGACCTGGTATCTTGAGTTGGGGGAACGAACCCACATGTACCAACTTAGATCCGCCCCTGAATTTGGCTACTAGCTATAGACAGCAAACAGCCAAATACACCGTACGGCACGCATTTAAATCACCCTTCGTGACGAGAAGTAGCCCTGTGGTATAGCGCTCGCCTGATGCGCAGTCGGTCTAGGATCGATCCCCGTCGGCGGGTCCATTGGGCTGTTTTTCGTTCCAGCCAGTGCACCACGACTGGTATATCAAAGGTCGTGGTATGTGCTATCCTGTCTGTGGGATAGTACATATAAAAGATCCCTTGCTACTAATGAAAAAAGTAGCGGGTTTCCTCTCTGAGACTATATGTTAAAATTACTAAATGTTTGACATACAATAGCCGATGATTGCTGAATCAATGTGTTCTAGTCGAGTCGTTAAACAAAACAAACTTTGTTTTGGTTGGAACAAGAAAAAACTCAATTAGCTGAATGGATCCACCGAGGTGGTTCGATCTTGTGACGCAAGCACCTCAAACGAGCACTCAACCAACTAAGCTAAATACCGCCCCCCCCCCTCCCCCTCCCCCAATTGCCCACGAGTAATAAATCAATATGTTTTAGTAGTATCGTTAAACAAAACAAACTTTTAACTTTTTTTTTAACCGAACCCACATGTACCACCTTAGATCCGCCCCTGGGTTTGGCTACTAGCTATAGACTGCAAACTGGCAAATACACCGTCGCCCGTAAACGGTTTACATTGGCGGATCCAAAAAATCCATTTAGGGGGGCTCCAATGACATGAGGCGGAATGCCAAGAGAACTTTGGGGGAGGTTTGGAGGGGGGGGGGGGATTAATATATAATAAAATTATAACTGTCGCAAAATATTGGCTCCTCCCCACCCTAGATCCGCCTCTGGTTTAGAACCATTACATTTAATGTGCTTTAATTGCGATGTAATTTTTTTCATCAAAATAATGCGAAGACATTTAAGTCCAAAATTATAAGTCGTTAGTGCGTTAGCTTAGCTATTTACGCCATCCACCTATAGACCGAGCGCACGCGCCGCGGTGATCATTAAATATTGCTCATATTAGCCAGGTGCAACAGATGCTATGGCCGCTACTGGGCATGCGCGGCGTACACACCTGAACAGACGATCGATCGATTGGTTCTCTCAGCGTCCACGGAGCATGGCCGCTTTCTCAGTGTAACAGCTAATTGTTTATATTCCATTTGTAAATAGAACGCACGCGTACCGGGAGGAGGACGATTTCAACAAGGTAGACATGTGTGATCTTCTGTGAGTGTATTTTCTCCCTCGACCGAAACATCACCCTCCTTGGCGCGACGTCTTGGTTTTTTTGTTGGGGTTTTTTGGACACTGGACACGGAATTGGAAGTGAAACACGAATATAAACAATACAGCGCAACACGTCAGGTTTTTATTCAGCTGCATGTATGTACGGCCGAATGAAGAATGACAATCGTGGCCTATAATGTTATTAGCCCACATGGTTAATACGATAACGTATTGGCCGTGTATTTCTGTTTGAATGTGGTTGTTGCACTGGCGCTTCGCATTACAGGATTTAAAGGGGGAAAAAAGGGCCAGAACAAATGTGAAAGTCTTTATTTAAACTCAGGATAACAGGTGAAGATGACAGAGATAAAAATGGGCTTTAAGATTCCCTTTCGCTATTTGGATTATGACATTTGCGTGTTTGCTGTTAGAAGATTCGAATGTTATTGACACAATAAAACAAAGCAATTCTTGGAAGAACGGATCGCTGTCAATTCCATTTTAAAACTTGACAATAAGGAGCATTTTCGTGAACCTTTCCAGAAAACAGTTCGTGTATTTCGAGTGAATGTTTGCCAATATATTTTATTCCATATATGTGACATTTTATATTCGATGATTAATAAATCATTGTGCTCTAGTGGTGTCGTTAAACAAAACAAACGTTAAACTTTCCACATATTCATCGTCGAATTATTTCTCTCTTGTGGATTTGTATTTCGCTACAATCAATTCTGACCAATCGACAAATTATTTCTGTTGTGGATTTTTTAACTTAAATCAACTTTGACCCATCGTCGAATAATTTCTCTGTTGTGGATATTTTTGCTTAAATCAACTTTGACCCATCGTCGAATAATTTCTCTGTCCTGGATTATTTGACTGAAATCAAGTTTGACCCATCGACAAATAATTTCTCGGTTGTGGATATTTTTGCTAAAATCAACTTTGACCCATCTTAGAATGTCGTGTGCTGGAGGAAGCTTTCGTCTGGTCTGAGGGAAATATCGTCTGCTGACAGATCCACATTGTACACGTGTGTATCAACAATGCCATGTCCAGCGACCAGTCACTGACCTTATGTTCACGGAGTCGGACGATCCGAGTATGTGACGAAGAGACGGAATCACTGTATTAACGTTTTGGCTGGATATTATAATATTTGAGTGGGGATTATCGCCAAAGTCGGCCCCAAAACGCGGATTCTGGATTCCACCGTCAAAACAAAGAAATGCCTCTTATTCTCGTGACACGGGGGAAATATTTGTAAGATGAACGCTTTTTAAGTGTAATTCTTTTGTGTTTTGTGATTCCATGGTAATACGTAAACAGTTGAATATCTGGAATTTGTTTGCATTAAGATGAATTAACTGGAACATACCTTATGTTCATTCTTTTCTAAATATGACTGGATATATACTCTATTTAAATTTCATGTATGAACATGACTCATATGTTTGAAAGTCAAACATATCGTATTTCTTTCATTTCTGTTCATAACGTGGATACGTATAACAATTAAAACATACCATTAATATGTTTCATTTCTTTTTAAAAATGACTTGGATGTATATGTTAATATGGACTTAAAGGAAAAGTGACCACCAAAAGGACAATTTTAATAGCTTTGAAGTTCGAATAACTGATTACACTAACGCATCTATCTAATCCATTATTGTCCGGGATTTCCATCAACGATACTGAAGTCCATTTAAAACAAAGATTCAGATAAGAAGAAGGACGGAGCAGTGTTAGTGATTTTATCGATGACTGTGGAAAAACGTTCAGAAACTTCTATATAACGAAGAAACTGCTAATTATTCTCATATTGACTGAAGGTGTTTCTGGACAGCTGCTTTTCAAACTAATAGACAGACAGACATACACACGTACGTATATTCGTTCCTCAAAGGCGACGGGTATGATACTATTTTCTCTAAACCTAGCTTTCATTTGGACACGGTATTATTCACAAGGAGCATTTGCAATGAATATTAAAACAATGATGTCATCTAACAACAGATGTATCTGTTTTAACACTGTTGATTGGTGACGAATGAGTGATGACACCCACACCCAGTTAACGCTTAACATCGTAATTCGTACGGTCGGTCAAAGGACCAGATAAATCTAACTTCTAACAGCTAGTGTACTTTTTGTTTCGGAAATATTCTGCGAGTTTTAGTCACACCCTTGGAGTCTTCCTCAAAGGAATTCTGATAAGTCAGATCGGTAATATTTTCGAGAATTAGCAAGAAAATTGTGATGTGTTGGTTTCCAAATATTTCTAGTGTTACTAAAAGGATTTCTGTTGAAGCCAACTCGATAATATTTTCGAGGATTAGCAACATAATTCTGTTGTGTTGGTTTTCCAAATATTTCTAGAGTATTACTCAAAGGATTTCTGATTAAGCCAAGCCAACTCGGTACAATTTTGAAGAACTAGCAACACAATTCTGATGTCTTGGCATTCTAATTTGGTTAAATTACGCGAGTGTTAAACGCCAAATGACTTAATCCAATTCGGTCATACTCCACGAATTCCAGTTAGGTAATATTCTTTACCGAAATCGGTTACATTCATTTACTTCTCACTTATTCCCATTTTATCCTTATTTCGCGAATATTGGTTGACAGCTTATTTATTCCAATTTTCTGTCATACCGCAAAGTGTACTCTGTGAAACAATTCACACGATTAGCCTCCCCTGAAGCCGAGGGTTGTGAAATATTTAGTTAGGCCGTCTGTTACGAGATTCTGTCACGAGATAGATCAATGCTGATTCGATCAGAGTGATGGCCATTTCTTGTATTCTTACTATTCGTTATAACGACTTCTGCAGCTAAATGGATGTTTCATTTTCAAATGCCAAGCGTGATGTTCAAAGATCATTCCAAAGTTTCGTGGTGTTCTATTGGTGTTTTTAAGGGTCTCTGTGCGTTTACGGTTATACTATTTCAAAGGATTTAATTAAGGGTGAACACTGCTTTCTTTGCATTATCGTTTTAAGACAGATTACAGTTGCATAGGAATAGTCAAGTTTTATACTGTATCAGTTTACTGGTTTATACTGTGTCCGTTGACAGGGATCAGGAAACGTTGTGTTAACTGGAACTTTGAGACATTTTTACTTCTTTCCAAAGATGATATTTTTTGGTTTGAAAAAGAAAATCACCAAGGTCGTCATATACCTTGTTTCTACTTTGACTTATTAATATTTGTGATTTTTGTGGATTGGTGGATTCTGTTTATTCGCAACTTATTATTATCATTAAGAATTTCGTGGATTCCGGATAATCGCATCTTATTATCATTAAGAATTTCGTGGATGAGTGGATTCCGGATATTCGCAAATTTTTAATCATCATCAAGAATTTCGTGGATTATTGGATTCCGAATATTCGCATTTTTTTAATCATCATATAGAATTTCGTGGATTACTAGATTCCGGATATTCGCAAATTATTAATATCAAGATTTTCGTGGATTTTTGGATTCCGGATATTTGCAGTTATCATCAGTAATTAAGTGGGTTATAGATTCCGGATATTCGCATACGTCACATAAAACTGCTTTCATGGGAAGGCTAACCTGTGGCATCCTATATGTCTCTCTCCGCGGAATCCTGGGACAATGACGGACTTCGGACAGACGGTAGCATGGCTGGTATTGTCGCCCATAGCGTTCATTACTAGCGTTCTCGCAATCGTGATCGTCGCGCACTACAAACCGTTTTTCCACGCCATCGACATAGCGCTGCTGTCGCTCTTCGCTACCATGGCTCTGAACTCCGCCATTCTCCTGCCCGTGCCCGCAGTTGTCTACTTGCGACAGGCGACCTGGGACAGCCACCTGTGCAACTTCTACGTGTGGGCGACGATCACGTTCAGAGTGGCAGAACTTCTCGGTCTGATGTATATGAGTTTTCACTGGATCGCGGTTCTCAGGTGCCCGCCAGACAAGAAATGGTACGGGTCTACAAAAGTTACGAAATTTGTCCTTCTGGGCATATGGTTCCTGGCTATCCTCGCTGGGATTCTGCCGTCAATAGGAGCCGGCAACGATAGTCTAGCAGACAAGGAGAATCACTGCCGCTTCCTGCCGTATGACCTTGGTGACGGGTTCGCAATGTTCTTTCTCCTTCTGACGCTGTTCGCCATGTGCATGTGTTTCATTTGTTCCCTGGATACCATGATGTTGTTGAGGCACATGAAGAGGGTGGCGGTTGTCAAGTACCACGCCGGGAGGTTCTGTCTGCCGCCGACGTCGTTATCGTCGTCATCATCGTCGTCGGTGGCGACCCCCAGCGTCAACCAGACGGCGCACAGCAAGTACAACGAGTTGACCTTCTCCGCCGACCTGTGTCGTCTGCTAATTTGCGTCATAACGATCTCGGCGTGTGTCAATCATTTCCCGTACATTGTAAGTACATATATAAATATTAATATTAATATTAATTAGGCTCCTTTACTTTAGTAAGTACATATTATTATACATATTAATTAGGCTCATTTACTTTCAGTAAATACATATAATTATATATACATGTATACATGTATGTGTGTGTGTGTATATATATATATATATAGTGAACAAAATAAGAAACTTCCGCTAACTTTGCTTGAACATAACTTGATGAAAACAAATCGGGGGAATAATTGTTATATATGCGTTTAAAGAGTGTTCCATGATGCATCGTTTGGTGCAAAAATCATGGCCATAGGTTAAAAGAAACTGGGAGAAAATAAAAACACCCACTTAATAACTGGTATGACCATCTCTTGAATTGACCACTGCAGTGCATCGCAGGCGCATAGAATTGACTAAAGTGTTGATTTCTGCCTGTGGAATATTGTTCCATTCCTGAATGAGCGCTTGACGAAGTTTGTTGACGTTAGCGGGTGGGTTGGGACGATGCCTCAATCGTCTGTCCAGACTATCCTAGGCATGCTCGATGGGGTTGAGATCAGGACATTTAGTGGGCCAGTCATCAATGAAATCAATGTTATTTGTCCTAAGAAAATTTACAGTGTCTCTAGCTGTATGAGAGGTGGCATTATCATGCTGAAAAATCGAGATGTTGGCGTTGTTATGGAACAGAGGAATGACGTGATGAGCGAGAATTTCATCGCAGTAACGTTGAGCATTTAAATTGCCATCAATGACGACTAGTGGTGAACGATAACCATGGGCAATGGCTGCCCAGACCATGACAGAACCCCCACCCCCGAAACGATCTCGTTCAAGAACACAACAGTCAGCATAGCGTTCATTTCTCCAACGGTAGACGCGCACCCTGCCATCACCACGTTGTAAAGAAAATCGGGATTCATCCGAAAAAAGAATGGTATTCCAGCGTCGCCGTATCCAACGAGTGTGTACACGTGCCCAATTAAGACGATTTAGACGATGACGTTGCGTTAAAACGCATCCGACGTAAGGACGTCGTGCATGTAAACCGTTCTCCCGCAGACGATTACGAATAGTTTGCCCACTGATTCGGTTATTGTGAAGCCCAGGTGTGTTAGAAACAGTAGCAGTGGCAGTTTGGAATCGATTGCCAAATGCGTGTTCATGATATAGCGGTCTTGACCACGTGTTGTAACACGCGGACGTCCACGAGGTGGCAAGTCGTTGGTGCTTCCTGTCGTTCGAAATCTTACGCGAAGATTTCGTATCGCTCGAGTAGAACTCCCAACATGCCTTGCAACGTCTTCTGTCGACATGCCAGCATCAAGCATGCCAATCGCCCGTTCGCGTAAATTATTGGGTATTCTTGGCATACTAAAAATGCTACAATGTAAAAAACGTTAATTTTTTTACAAATTTTGAAGCGTTTTCGTTCGCTTGACAACAATGTCAGTAAGACAAGTAAAACAAATTGACCGAATACTACACGGGACATGTCGAACCATGCATGCATGTGCAAATTGAATTTCACGTTGTCGACGATTAACAGTGCAAAAATAATCGATAAAATCCATGAATCCTGATAATACAGCTCAAGGCTAATACTACCTATATAATTTCATTACACAATGAATTCTTTAACACAACAAATACTATATGTACAAATCGGAAGTTTCTTTTTTTGTTCAGTATATATATATATATATATATATATATATATATATATATATATATATATATATATATATATATATATATATATATATATATATATAATATAAATTAGGCTCCTTTACATTCAGTAAATACGTATAGATATAATTATAAAAGGTAATTAGGCTCCACTACTTTCAGTAAGTACATATAATTATAAATATTAATTAGGCTCCACTATTTTCAGTAAGTACATATAATTATAAGTATTAATTAAGGTCCACTACTTTAGTAAGTTCATATAATTATAAGTATTAATTAGGCTCCACAACTTTCAGGAAGTACATATAGTTATAAGTATTAATTAGGCTCCACTACTTTCAGTAAGTACATATAATTATAAGTATTAATTAGGCTCCACAACTTTCAGGAAGTACATATAGTTATAAATATTAATTAGGCTCCTTTACTTTCAGTAAGTACATATACTTATAAATATTAATTAGGCTCCACTAGTTTCAGTAAGTACATATAATTATAAATATTAATTAGGCTCCACCACTTTCAGTAAGTACATATAATTATAAATATTAATTAGGCTCCACCACTTTCAGTAAGTACATATAATTATAAATATTAATTAGGCTCCACCACTTTCAGTAAGTACATATAATTATAAAAAGTCATTAGGCTCCACTGATTTTAGTACAAATGCATGTAAATATTAACTAGGCTCCTCTACTTTCAGTATGTTCGTATATTTATAAATATAAATTAGGTTCCTCTAATTTTAGTAAGTATATATAATCATACATATTAATTAGGCTCCACTATTTTCAGTAAGTACATATAATTATACATATTAATTAGGCTCCTTTACTTTTAGTATGTACGTATAATTATAAATATTAATTAGGTTCCCTACTTTCAATCAGTACATATAATTATAAATATTAATTAGGCTCCTTTACTTTTAATATGTACATATAATTATAAATATTAATTAGGTTCCCTACTTTTAGTAAATACATATAATTATAAATATTAATTACGCTCCACAACTTTCAGTAAGTACGTATAATTATAAATATTAATTAGGCTCCACAACTTTCAGAAAGTACGTATAATTATAAATATTAATTAGGTTCCCTACTTTCAGTAAGTACATATAATTATAAATATTAATTAGCCTCCACTACTTTTAGTAAGTATATATAATCATACATATTAATTAGGCTCCACTATTTTCAGTAAGTACATATAATTATAAATATTAATTAGGCTCCTTTACTTTTAGTATGTACGTATAATTATAAGTATTAATTAGGTTCCCTACTTTCAGTAAGTACATATAATTATAAATATTAATTAGGCTCCTTTATTTTTAATATGTACATATAATTATAAATATTAATTAGGTTCCCTACTTTTAGTAAGTACATATAGTTATAAATATTAATTAGGCTCCACTTCCTTCAGTAAATACATATAATTATAAATATTAATTAGGCTCCACAACTTTCAGTAAGTACATATAATTATAAATATTAATTAGGCTCCACAACTTTCAGTAAGGATATATAATTATAAACATTAATTAGGCTCCACAACTTTCAGGAAGTACATATAATTATAAATATTAATTAGGCTCCACACTTTTAGTAAGTACATATAATTATAAATATTAATTAGGCTCCACCTCTTTCAGTTAGTACATATAATTATATATATTAATTAGGCTCCACTACTTTTAGTAAGTACATATAATTATAAATATTAATTAGGTTCCTCTAATTTCAGTAAGTATATAGAATCATACATATTAATTAGGATCCACTATTTTCAGTAAATATATATAATTATAAATATTAATTAGGCTCCACCTCTTTCAGTAAGTACATATAATTATAAATATTAATTAGGCTCCACAACTTTCAGGAAGTATATATAATTATAAATATTAATTAGGTTCCCTACTTTCAGTAAGTACATATAATTATAAATATTAATTAGGCTCCACAACTTTCAGTAAGGATATATAATTATAAACATTAATTAGGCTTCACAACTTTCAGGAAGTACATATAATTATAAATATTAATTAGGCTCCATACTTTCAGTAAGTACGTATAATTATAAATATTAATTAGGTTCCCTACTTTCAGTAAGTACATATAATTATATATATTAATTAGGCTCCACTACTTTTATTAAGTACATATAATTATAAATATTAATTAAGCTCCTTTACTTTTAGTAAGTACATATAGTCATACATATTAATTAGGTTCCTGTAATTTTAGTAAGTATATATAATCATACATATTAATTAGGCTCCACTATTTTCAGTAAGGACATATAATTATAAATATTAATTAGGCTCCACTACTTTTAGTAAGTACATATAATTATCAATATTAATTAGGCCCCACCTTTTTCAGTAAGGGCATATAATTATAAATATTAATTAGGCTCCACTAGTTTCAGTAAGTACATATAATTATAGACATTAATTAAGCTCCATTACTTTCAGTAAGTACATATAATTATAAATATTAATTGGGCTTGTCTACTTTCAGTAAGTACATATAATCATAAATATTAATTAGGCTCCACTAGTTTCAGTAAGTACTTATGACTATTAACTATTAATTATGCTGTGTTTATTGAAGGTAAACATGCATCAAATGATATTAACTCGCAATCACGGATATTAGATCAATATTGATCTACAGAATATCAATGAATGCTGATGTAGTAAGTACCTATAGCTCTAACCACACCCCTCCCCAATAATTCTGAATCAAAAATATTATTGGTAGTAAATCTTAAAGCAGAGATGAGTTTTTCTTGTAGAATGCAGGAAATTTTATTTCAGGACGTCTAGTTTTCCAATTTTATGTTGGAGCATACCCCGAAACCCCTAGATCTCATTCAGCCCCCACCCCCTCCCCCCAATGTCTACTTGCTTCCGCCGTGTTGCCATTTTTCTTTCCATCAACACATTGGCAATATGTTGGCGTGTCGTTGCTGGTCTTTTCTACTACGTAACGTTAATATCCTGTTCCTTCGGTGCAGTTACTTACCACGTGACGGGCTGTATTATAAATAAATTCAGCCACGCCCCCACACAGCTGGCGGTGTACGAATTATCAATAAGTCGTGGTGCACACACTCGTGTGTTCGTGACATTGTGTGTGATCAGGCGTGAATGTGGGAATACAAGCATGTTTTGGGGGATGTTCAAACATTTCCACAACATCATAAAAGTAGATACCGGCCTTGGTGATGTAGGGGTTAAGCCGCCGGATATAAGGGTGGTAGGTACTGGGTTCGCCTCCCACCCAGACTAACTCAGTGGGTAGGTTTAAGGCCAGTCATTCTCGCGCTTTCCTCCCCACCATCTCTCTCTCTCTCTCTCTCTCTCTCTCTCTCTCTCTCTCTCTCTCTCTCTCTCTCTCTCTCTCTCTCTCTCTCTCTCTCTGGTGGACCCATTGGACCATTTCTCGGTCCAGGCAGTGCTCCACAACTGGTGTAACAAAGGCCGTGGTATGTACTATCCTGTCTGTGGGATGGTGCATATAAAAAGATTCCTTGCTTCTAATCGAAAAGTGTAGCCCATGAAGTGGCGACTGCGGGTTTCCTCGTAAATGTACGTAGTTAAATGCGTGTAAGACATAAGCAGGCTTTGTAAATTGTTCTGTCATGATGGTGACGTCACCTACAGGTAAGAGAACCGCCCTGCCGGTGACACCTAAATAACGAATACGATAGCCGGGCATCGTAGTTCGGGTGTCATAGCACCAGTTCGAGCTGTGATGGGTCGGTGGATCGATTCCACACGAAGGCTCTTTTGTTTTCCCAAAATGCTCTCCAGTATCCAAAGTATCTTTTAAATGCATTTCTCCGAAGTCAGGACATCACATACCATGGCCTTTAATATATCAGTTGTGGGCACTGGTTGGGACGTAAAAGCCAATGGGCCCCCAGTGAAGGTTCGAACCCACGACCCAAACGCATCAGCCGAGCACTCTTCGAAAGAAATGTTATATTAACGACGCACTCAACACATTTTATTTACGGTTATATGGCATCAGACATATGGTTAAGGACCACACAGATATTGAGGGAGGAAACCCGCTGTCGCCACTACATGGGCTACTCTTTTTTTCGATTAGTAGCAAGGGATCTTTTATATATTATGCACCATCCCACAGATAGGATGGCACATACCACGGTCTTTGATATACCAGTCGTGGAGCACAGCCTGGAACGAGAAATAGCCCAATGGGCCCACTGACGGGGATCGATCCCATACCGACCGCGCATCGAGCGAGCGCTGTGCTCCACGACTGGTATATCAAAGGCCGTGGTCTGTGGGATGGTGCCTATAAAAGATCCCTTGCTGCTTATCGAAAAGAGTAGCCCATGAAGTGGCGACAGCGGGGTTCCTCTCTCAATATCTGTGTGGCCCTTAACCATATGTCCGACGCCATATAACCGTAATTAAATGTGTGGAGTGTGTCGTTAAATAAAACATTTCCTCCCTTCCTTCTCTCTGTATGCTACTATATCTAATTATTATGGTTATCGGTTATCAGAGGTAAATTACCAATAAAGTCGGCCATAAAGTAATATATTTTGTGACAGACTAATGTCAATGCAAGCATCTGGGAATATATTAATATTGCTATCTATGCGCGTGTCATCAGGTATTAGATATTCATAAAGGAGCGTTCACACCTAAATCGGAACGACTTTACTCTTACACGTTCCAATTTTAGTAGGGCTGACAAATCGCATGTGGCAAGTCGATGCGATTAAGGAAGGAAGGAAATGTTTTATTTAACGACGCACTCAACACATTTTATTTTCGGTTATATGGCGTCAGACATATGGTTAATGACCACACATATATAGAGAGAGGAAACCCGCTGTCGCCACTTCATGGTCTACTCTTTTCGATTAGCAGCAAGGGATCTTTTATATGCACCATCCCACAGACAGGATAACACATACCACGTTCTTTGATATACAAGTCGTGGTGCACTGGCCGGAGCGAGGAATAACCCAATGGGCCCACCGACAGGGATCGATCCCAGACCGACCGCGCATCAAGCGAACGCTTTGCCACTGGGCTACGTACCGCCCCTCGGTGCGACTAATTGTATAATGAGAACGCCGCTTAATTCAATTAACTTATTTTAATGACGAACTTTCATTGATTCAGAACTGAAAATGTTGAAAATAACAAATGCATTTACAACACAATATGAAATTTAATAAATAAAATAACAGCGATTATTAATTTTTAAAAACGGGCGAGACGTAGCCAACCAGTGCACCGCGACTGGTATATAAAAAAACTGGTATGTGCTAACCTGTCTGTGGGATGGTGTATATAAAAAATCCTTTGCTACTAATGGGAAAATGTAACGAGTTTCCTCTCCAAGACTATGTGTTAGAAATTACCAAATGTTTGATATCCAATAATCGATGATGAATAAATCAATGTGTTCTAGTGGTGTTGTTAAACAAAACAAACTTTAACTTTATTTTTAAAAACAACAAATTAGTAAACGAACTGTACTGAGTTTGCAGCCATTGTAAAATGTTCAAATGTCTATATCCACTAGAGTACATTGGTAATTTGATAATTTTGACATATAGTCTTAGAGAGGAAACCCGCTACATTTTTTTTTCATTAGAAGCAAGGGCTCTTTCATATGCACCATCCCACACACATGGTAGCATATACCACGGCCTTTGTTAATCCAGTCTTTGTGCACTAGCCCTTTGTGCCACCGACAGGAATCGATCCTAGACCGACCGCTCGTCAGGCGAGTGCTTTACCACTGGGCTACACACCAACCCATCTGATATTAAAAACAAGAAACAATTTTTAGTGATTATAAGTTTAGTTATAAAAACAAAGCTCTATATGTCTCCACATGACACGACAGCAAACTTAGGGTAGCCCTTTAAAATAACAACTGCGGTCATTTATTTCTAAAAGCAACAAATTAATAACAGTTTTATATGTATTACTTATTTGTTTCTGTTATTATTTATTTTTTAATTATTATTATTTTATTCATTGCTCATTTGTAACACAACTACATTTTATTTAATGTTAACGGATACAAAAATCAATGTGATTCTTTCTTTTTTTAAATTCAATCGAATTAGGATTTTAAACTGATGTAACACTATTGAATAACTCTAGAGGTGCTACACTCATGAACACTTTTTTAGCTGTTTTAATTTTTTATAGTATTTTTTTGAAAGATTTTATCGGTTAAACTGGAAAATGTTCCAGTAATGTTGATTTCTGCAACCGGAAGTGAAAAGGGTCAACATTGAGTTAACATGTCTGCCGTACTTATGCGGGATACACATTGCATGGACACTCGGAAAGGTGACATGGGTTGTTTTCCTACCGTGTTTGTGTAAAACTGGGTTAATATTCACACAAGTGAAGCGTATATATACACTCGCAGACAAAGTCGTGTGCCAGTCGTGTGTCCGCCATGATATCATGACGTCATTTGTGTGTGCGCGAGACCGGGTCGCAAATATATATTTTATGTTCTTCTTTTATTGGTTGAGACTCTTGCAGTGTCTTTTTTCCTGTTTCTGGCGATTCTGTCCATAACGATATTATCAGTATTACAGGACACGGGGTTTTTTTTCTTTATTTTTCCTTTATTTATTTTTTATTTTTTTATTAAACGACAATGAGCGGGGGCCGACATGCAAATATATGAGAGAGAGAGAGACAGAGAAAGAGAGAGAGAGAGGGGGGGGGGGGAGGGAGAGAGAAAGAGAGAGAGAGAGAGAGAGATGGTGGAGAGCAAAACGCAGTGTGACACAGATGATGGGGAGGAGAGAGAAAGTTTGTGTGTGTGCGGATGCGTGCGCGCGTTTGTGTGTTTCTTTGTGTGTTCGTGTGTGTATATGCGTGCGTGTATGCGCGTGCGTGTGTGCGCGCATGTGTGTGTGTATTTATACCATCTACATAATGCTTATTGACGTATGAATGAGTTTAGCCTAGAGAGGTGCATGGGGACAATCAAACCTCGTTTTCCACACCACCCTTTATATTTTCCTATTACCCCATAGCACAACCTACAGACAGTGAGGGTAGCCTCGCCACCTAATGTGCACGTGAGGTCGCCAATGTTATCATTCAAATACGTAAATTAAAGGGACATTCCTGAGTTTGCTGCATTGTAAGATGTTTCTGACTAATAAAGTATTTCTACGATTAAACTTACCTATTAAATATATTTTCTTGTTTATAATATCAGTGTCTGTATATTCAATGTGTTTCTGGTCGTCTTAATATTTGTAAGAAGCCCAAGCTGGATTTTGTCTTCAAATAATTCAAAATATGTTTTAGGAAATAAAATGAAAATTAACCTACTACAAATATTAGAACGATCAGAAACACGTTTAATATACAGTCACTAATATTTTATGCAGAAAAATATATTTGATATGTAATTACAATCGTTAAAAAGTCTTTGTTAGTCGATAACATCTTAAAAAGTGCAGCAAACTCGGGAATGTCCCTTTAATTAATATTCATACTGAACCTCTTTTGGATATAGGCACGTTAATAAAGTAACAGTAATAGTATTACGCATTAGTTCTGTCTTGGGCTGTCTGCACAGGTCAGGGCTACGGTTAATGGCTAATGTTTAACAAGCTGTGCGTTTACTTTGGAAAGAACCTAAGTGCTGACCGAAAACCGAAATTTTCATACGATAATCCACGAATCGTTAAGCCACGTCGCTGCGTGTATGCACTTTCGTAATTTATGTCATTTCAATGGTTTAGCCGACATTGTGTTACAGCTATTTATTTCTTCACATCTGGGGTAATCCACATATAACAATACATTTGAAGGTCGAAGATTACTGGTAGCGTGTGTTAGGACTGGGCTATAAAAATGTTAACTACATCCGCCATTAAAGAGTTTGAACGTGAAGAGAATTAAACAGCCGATCGATCTGACACTGTGTCGGTCTGTTAATGAAATAATACGGTTTAAAGTATTTATATATAACGACGTAGGTGGCCAGGGGCACGTATGGGGGTGGGGTGGGGGTGGGGGTTGGGCGCACTATATTGATACAGTGATAGTCTAATAATAATTTTAGCATTTTTAAAATAAGAATTTTGTAATATCGAATTTGATTGGCTGATGGAGTAGTTGTTACGCCAATTCATTGGTTAAGGTACCTCCTAGGCATAAGTCAAACTTTAAATTTATTAGGAAACCTTTCAAAAGTAATATTACTGAGTAAATAGTGTGATAGCTGAGCATATAAATTGGAGCACACCCAAATTGCACAAATCACATGTACTGTTTGGCTGAACAGTCTACTTTACTTATTTTTTACTTGAATAGTTTTATGATCGCAAATATTAAGTCATTACAAAACTGTTTTTACAAATGTTCTCACTTCAAATTTACTCCCTCCCCCCATCCCCTTCTGTCTTGGACTCCGTCACTGGAAAGGCAAGAGACTGGACCCAGGGTGGACGTGCCTGTACCGTATTTGGATATGGACACGTAAAGGCTAGCTAAATATTTTGGAACTAGGGTACAACCGCCATAATATTTACACTCGGAATGCCTCATGGATTCCACGAATCATACCTTGTACCTATGGAGTCTCGGTCGGCCCAAAGGTGTTGAAACATGGATCACTGAGACTAAGTTTAAAAACTACAATTATTTTAATAAATATGACATTACCGCCAAACAATTAGTTAAAGTTAAAGTTTGTTTTCTTTAACGACACTACTAGAGCACATTGATTAATTAATCGTCGGCTATTGGATGTCAAACATATGGGAATTTTGACTTGTAGTCATCAGAGGAGACCCGCTACATTTTTCCTAATGCAGCAAGGGATCTTTTATATGCATTTTCAAATAGACAGGATAGCACATACAACAGCCTTTGACCAGTTGTGGTGCACTGGTTGGAACAAAAAAACCTAATTAGTTGAATGGATCCACCGAGGTGGTTCGATCCTGAGACGCAAGCACCTCAGGCGAGCACTCAACCGATTGAGATAAATCCCACCACAAACAATTAGTTTTGCATCTGTATTTTCATTTTAAAATTAAAACAGATATTTCTGAGCATAAACTCGACTATGTAAACCATCTTCTTCCATGTGCGCGGTGTGTTGGTTATATGCAATTCAGACTTCCGGCACATTAAAATTTGATTGTTCTAAGTAAATCACAGCATATTACTGCGCTTAATAGATTCTGGAAAAATCCGTAATCGGTCGAGGTGTTCCGAATACCTTTACCACTAGTGCTTTCTCAAATACGGCTACGTTATTACACGGAAGAGAAATACTCCTTTGTAAATCCCTCCAAATTCATTAAGCACACAGTGCTGTTTACTGCAACCCTTCGCCTGATCTAATAGTTTACATTAATACAGAGGAAATCATTTTTGTTGACCTGAGTCATGGGAAGTTTGTCCAATGTAAGCTCTTGGGATAAAACCATTGTGGAATGTTTCCTTTGGGTTCGAATCGTGTGGTCTCGCACCAGAATTTATATTGTGCGCATTTCGCTGTGTTGATTGTGCTGTTGAAATTAATCGCACTAAATGAACTTGTGGTAAACAGATTTCCTGTTCTGACATTTTGATCGTCACACCATGCGCTGTAGTCATTTCCAATGTTCTAACGTTGCTGGCTTTGAAGTCACTGAAGTTTGGAGCATGTTTTTGTTAAAGTTTTAAGTTTACAGTTACAGTTACAGTTACAGTTACAGTTAACGTTAATATAACGTTAAAGTTACAAATAAGTTAAAGTCAAAGTCAAAGTCCAAATTACAATTAAAGTTTGTTTTGTTTAATAACACCACCACTAGAGCACAATCATTAATGAATCGTCGGCTACTGGATGTCAAACATTTGGTAATTTTGACAAATAGTTTTCAGAGGAAACTCGATACATTTTCCCATTAGCAGTAAGGAATGTTTTGCATGCACCTTTCCATAGACATGACAGCACATACCACGGCCTTTAATGCTCCAGTCGTGAGACACTGGTTTGGGACGGGGATGTTGGACAATGGACCAAAACCTAAAAATATTTTTTTCTTCTTCTTTAACGATACCACTAGAGCACATTGATTTATTAAACATCGGCTATTGGATGTCAAACATATGGTCATTTTGACACAGTCATAGATAGGAAACCCGCTAAAAAAAAAATCCATTAGTAGCGAGGGATCTTTTTATGCACCATCCCACAGACAATATAGCACATACCACAGCCTTTGATATACCAGTCATGGTCCACTGGCTGGAACGAGAAATAGCCCAATGGGCCCACCGACGGGGATCGATCCCAAAAGAACCGCGCATCAAATGAGTGCACTCAACACATTTTATTTACGGTGATATGGCGTCAGACATATGGTTAAGGACCACACAGATATTGAGGGAGGAAATCCGCTGTCGCCACTTCATGGGCTACTCTTTTTCGATTAGCAGCAAGGGATCTTTTATATGCACCATCCCACAGACAGGATAGTACATACCACGGCCTTTGTTACACCAGTTGTGGAGCACTGGCTGGAACGAGAAATAGCCCAATGGGTATTATCAAATGGTGTCTTATCATATGTAAACAGTATTGCTCGATATGCGCACTATTTTATCGGTTGACTTCGGTTTCACTGCTTTTTGTTGCCAAGACAATATTGAAAACCAATAATGCTGCGTAAATACTCGACAAACAGATTGGCTGTTGTTATTTAAAGACGCAATCTCGCCAACCCATCATTTAGGCATATCATATTTCATTAAAACGACTGTCCCGAGTTTGTTGCTATTGTAAATTAATACACATGACAGGGCTTCTAGAATTTTGTATGAAAATCACTAGCCATGGGATCAGTGATATACTAGCCATGATTAAAAATTCACTTGCCCTACTTTTAAGTAAATACGATTTTACGCATAGTAATAATGAGATATGTCACCTAAAGAGGAAGGTGGAGCTTACAAATCCTTAGATTTGGGGAGAGGATATTCATATTTACTAAATAAACTTAAATACAGCATTTGATTTCTTCACGTTTTTCATTAACCGTCGGGCATGGCGATAGTAATTATTTACTAGCACAACATTGAATATCACTAGCCATGGATTGGGGCTACCATAATCTAGAAGCCCTGCATATGAGAATACTACACGTGTGGCTGTTAAATACCATTTATCTTACAGCTAGTTGTTTCAAAAACTATATATTTAACGAGATACGGTAAGTGGTTAATGGTATCTTATGCTAGGTTTCAATTGTCAACTGTCACGACGAAGTTGGCCAACTCGACGGTTGCGTTGTAATCCCCCCCCCCCCCCCCCCCCCCCCCACACACACACTCCCGTCTGATCCTCCAGCATAACAAACACGAATGTAGTGTTCTATTTCTTACATATCCACAAAAAAAAGAGAGGTGGGGAGGGATAGTTTGTGTTTTTCAGCTAAACCTTATCCTGGCAGTAACGTATAGGCTATGTCACAGAGCAATCAATTTTGGTTGTGCTTATTTCATTTGACAGTATAGCTGTGGCGATGGGGGTGGTCACTGCCGTGGAGTTTCCACTAGTGTGTGATACTGAAAGTCTCAAAAAGGTGTTCTCCTCAAAGGGTTTATTTTTTAAAAATCAGAATCGTACGACAGCAGCAGCAAAGTCAGGAAAGTTCCTTTAATGCTAGGCTCCGACTACCAACTGCCAGCACAAAATTGGCCAACCTTTGTGTGTCACCACTTCTACGACTGTCCAGTTGCTAGTCTCAGCGCTCTCACAACTCGATTCTCGTCGTATAATCCATTAGTTGTTAATCTGAACGCACCCGTCGTAAGTCGGGAGTTGGGGAAATTGTAACACAACCGTCGAGTTGGTCAACTTTCTGCTGGCAGTTGGTAGTAGTCTGAGCCTATAATCACTCAAAACTGAGACAAAACTACGCTCTATCAAATTGCCTACACAACCACAAATTACAACTCTAAAACTCAAGGATAGCTATTAGCCAATTACATCATTCTAAATTTAGCTGCGTGACCAATACCATACAACGACTTTATCACGATTATGAGGCACATGTCGAATATAGCATACCACAGATTGTAACAAATTTAAAGTGTTGCTTTACATAAATGCATTTATTGAATCAATAAATTTTATTTTAAATGGAGACTGTTCCGCAGACGCATGTTTTTGGATAAAATACCTGATATCGTGTTTGTAATTGCGGTGTTAACAGAACATGGTTTATCCATCAACACCCAGGAAACCAAAGAAACACGAAAGTATTTCGATTTCAGTGTTGCGCAAGGGCGGACGTTGGGATGTATTGTATTTATAAAGGGACCGCATACGGGGTGTGGGTTAGGGGGTGGAATGATAAAAGGGATCTTATCACTAACCCACTAAAAGGGCTAATACATATTTTCATAAATTAATTACATTTTAATGATTTTCAAGGAAATTCTTCATATAACTGAAAATTCTGTACTTGCCTCAAAAACTTCGTATAATTTTTAGCCGCTCCAGAAAAAGCAATCATTATCTACCGACTGAAACAGGCAGATGGCAGAATATTGAAAAAAAGAAGAGGATAGAATATTTCCTCTCTGTAGCATTGCAGTGGATGATGAGTTCCATTATCAGGGGCGTAGCGTGAGCTGGACATGGGGGGGGGGGGGGGGGGAGGGTTCGAATATGAACCAAGTGGACCTTTTCTATTTTGTTTTGCACCACCAGAAAATCCATCTGTATAAACCTGTATGTTTTAGTTCTGAAAGCGGACCATTTGCTTCAGTGTGTGTGTGTGTGTGTGTGTCCGAACCCCCCGAACCCCCCAGCCTACGCCCCTGATTATTTATTTCAGTGTCCTCATTTTACTAATGAAAGAAGTAAATATCTAAAGAAATATTTTTATATTAGACCCAACACCCTTAAATTAAGTCAGCTATTTAACTCCACAAAAATACATCAAATATAAAGAAATTATGTACTTTTATTAATTTGATTAACGACGTGTTTAAAAACATTTATCTTTCGTAAGTTACTTAGTTGTAAGTTTAATTATATTACCTGTATATTATTGTGTATATTGTGTTGTAAATTTATTTATTTAGTTATTTGAATGTTTGATTGCATTATTCTTTTAAGCAGTGCACCAAAATGTTTGTAAACCACCTCAAATGTAACACCGTAGGTGTTCTGAGTGAATAAAGTTCTGTTCTGTTCTGTTCTGTTCTGAAAATTGGCTAAACCCCCCCCCCAAAAAAAAACACCGTTCCAGTGCGAGCCCTGATCACTCCTTTGCACATACTGTGGATTATTTTATTATTTTTTTCTTACTCTGTGAAACGCAAATGCAACCAGGATTGTATTGGGGGTGGGTGAGTGAGGGGGTCAGGGGGTCAGGAGGGGGTGAGGTGGTAACCATATTGCCAATAAGTCATGTTATGCGGCGACAGAAACATAACGTGGTGTGGGGGGGGGGAGGGGGGAGGTATGATTCGGGAGCATTGTTATCATGTCCTTCCCCTACGGCTACGCCACTGCCCTGCAGCACCTCCCCCCTACCAAACCGGCCCTGCTTACGTCACTTCAGCTTGCTCTTATCGCAGCATAAAAATCAATTCATGCCATAATGGAAAATATCATCCTTTTGTATTCCTAACCCATGTTCATTCATACAAAACGCGGAGGAAATGTGATCTTTCAAATAAAATATTATCTAATCCGTTATGTAGTTTGGAGCAGTTGCCCCCATTGTTATATTCTATTATTCATAGATAAAATCTGATTGGTCAAGTGTGTTTCATTTCAAATCATATTGCAGTCGTATATATAACGATGATGCATTTGTTTAGTAAACCGGTTTCGGTGGTGGCTGGTAGGTAGGCTGGTAGGTACAGGGTTCGCAGCCCGGTACCGCCTCCCACCCAAAGCGAGTTTTAACGTCTGAGTGAGTAGGTGTAAGGTCACTACACCCTCTTCTCTCTCACTAACCACTAACAACCAACCCAATGTCCTGGACAGACAACCCCAGGACAGCGTGCTTGAACCTTAATTGGATATGGGCACTAAAATACCTACAAATGAAATAAAATGTTCAGTGAAAGCATTTTGCTGTACGAAAAGCATTCGAAACACTTCGGAAGTTTTCGCAAATGCATAGAACAATATACATGAAATTTGATCTTACTGCTTGCTATTCCATTTTGGAAAACTTAATAGATCTAAGCATAGCTAGTGTCATCACATGGTCCAATGACGTTTTATTCAGCCAATCAAAACACCTCTAAGTATTCCTATCAGAATTTTAATTGGGCAAGGCGCTAGTTTATTTCAACGGGATCATATCCAGCTCATCATAATGCCAGTGTCAGACTACCAACTGTCACGACGAAGTTGGCCAACTCAACAGTTGCGTTGTAATTCCCCTCCCCACTCCCGATTTACGACGTGTGCGTTCAGATCAACAACTAATCAGTCGGCAGGCAATCTACCGCTTTCATGGTGGGGTTTTTTTTCCACAGCATTGTGATATCAAACATGTTTACATGTGGCATATATGCATATATTTGTCTTTTTTCCATAATATATAATAGAAATTGATTTATATTAAAAGGCCACTTTTGGGAGGGGGAGTACTCCACTGGATGACGTCACGTGGTCTAATGCTGCGCTCTGATTGGCCGCTTGACTACCGACTCTTCTTCTTTTACTTATTTTCGTGCTTATATCTAATTAAGGTTCAAGCACGCTGTCCTGGACACACCTCAGCTATCTGGCCTGTCTGTCCAGGACAGTGGGTTAGTTGTTAGTTGCTTAGTGGTTAGTGAGAAAGAAGAGGGTATAGTGGTCTTATACCTACCCATTGAGTCATTAAAACTCTCTGGGTGGGAGCCGGTACCAGAACTCTGTACCTACGAGACCTGTGTCCGATGGCTTAACCACGACACCACCGAGGCCGGTCGGCCCGGTTAATTTTTTGAATCGGGTACGGCGGCAGTCGTCGTGGGTGTTGTATACATAAAATCAAATGCACGAAAAACCTACTATGTGCAAGATTGTTGCGTGTATCATGCCATGGTTTCTGCCAGAATATATATAAATATTTGGTATTGCCCTACTGAATTGATATTTTAGAATTCGGGTGCCAATATCTCTAATCTGTTCACAGAGAACATCTCTGTTCATCTTGCTTTGTATACATATATTCCTTCCATAATGTGTTATTCTGCTGGACATGTTTTTTTTTTTTTTTTTTGGGGGGGGGGTTGTTTTGTTTAGTGTGTGTGTGTGTGGGGGGGGGGGGGGGGTGTTGTTTTTTTGTTTTTGGTGTTCGTTTGTTTGTTTGTTTGTTGTTGTTGTTAGTTGTTTTGTTTGGGGTTTTGTTTGGGGGGATGTTGCTTTACATATGAAAATAATAGTTTTATAATCATTTAAATCCAACATTAATCATACAGTAACGATAAGAGTCCTTACTTTTGTCAAAAGGTCAACTAAAAAAAGAAAAAAGAAAATCTGCAAAACAAAATTGGGTATAGGGCCATACCCAGATAATATTTTGGAGAGATGGTGTTTTACCCATTTTGCCCTCTGGCAGAAACCCTGCATGTGTCGTATTTTAGTGAAACAATCTTTAGAAGCCACCTGTCTTCAAAACTTGCTCAAATAATATAACACTGGCAAATAATTACCAAATATATCCTGGGGCTTATTTCACTAAACATCGTGGGATGAATTTACGAAGCAGGTGTTTAAGCAATGTAAATGTGTGTAGTTACACGCGTGTAAGTCTAAAACAGGCTTTGTAAATTCGACCCCTGAATGTTATGTCTGCTACTAGCAGTTATACCGGTCGTGCGTTTACACGTGTTTGGCGTCTATTTTACGCAGAAAATTGCTTCATTACGGAAAATGGAGCATTTTTAAAGACAAAATCAAATGAAATATGTGTATTTCTAACTATATTTGTAATACTATAATAGTAATAAGAATTGTGGTTTATTCGTAGATTTACGTTTACGTGCAAAACTAGGCCTACGATGTTTTGTGAAAAGGGCCCTCGTCCTTAATTAGTTTTATTGAGTATAAAACAATTTAAACACGACACTGGGATAATGTCGATATCTGAAGTGCACACGGCGTTTAGCTGTCTCGGTCGATATTGTTCCCATTCTGTACAGTCACAATTACTTAAGAAAATATGTTAGACAACTAGACACAAACAGACACACCTAGTTGTAAGGCAGATACACAAGCCATTGACGTAAACTAGAGATATACATACATTATGCTGGGGGGGGGGGGGGGGGGGGGGGTGGGGGGGGGGGGTGTAAAAAGAAATTAAAAATTAGAAAAAAAGAGAGAAAGAATTTAAATATGAATAAAAAGAACGAATATTATTCCGATCGATGTTCGTGACTTTTCCCCGTGTTGACGAGACTGTCCTGGGTTTGGTGCCATTGTCAGACGTTTCTGACAAGTAGAACCTTTTTAATGACTAAAATTACGTATTATAAAATCAGTAATGCTTAAAATATCAGGGCCGAATTTACAAAGCCTGCTTTTGTTTTATGCCCGTGTAACTAGGCCTACATACATTTACAATGCTTAAACATCAGCGTTTAAAGCCGCACACCCTAGTTCCATCCAGCGAAAATAAATTATAATTTGGTTAATCTACAAACCTGTAACACACTTAGATCACGTTTTTATCAAATGGAGTGAAAAAGCAGGTTTTATATCGATAAATACCATGGGAATCCCCATGTCCCAATTGCTTGAAATAATTTTGAAAGTTAGTATTCTGATGTCACCGGTAGATGTCGCTCGAAGCATAACAATGCCTACGTCACGACAAATTTCACAGTGTGCGCACAGACTTGGGGTGCGTTCTTTTCACCTCTCCTGGACATGTTCCAACTGTTCTGTCCTGGTTGTATGCCCTCTCCAGATATCGTAAGACTTAGTAAAATTATTGGTTTTAAGGGTTTGTAACGTTTTGTATTGAGACACTTACTTGTCTGAACTTTATTGTTACTGAAAATGTTCACGAAGTGTGAAGAAAAATCTCACAAATGAACAACAACAAATCGGATGTTGATTGTGCGAACCGTGCACGAGAAAACAAACCGAGCCAAAATGATAACGGTCACGTGGTATACCAACGTCTGTGACATTGAAATGGAAATATCCTGTCTAAAAATAGATTAGACCTTGTCTGCTCAACGGTTTTTTCTCAAACGTGCGTGCGTTTTTAAGAAATACGAAAAATGCATTTTGTAGTATTACAAAAACCAGGATTACCAGGATTACCAAAAAACACTTCAGGTGAATGGAAATGTATATTCTAAATAATAAACGATAAGTAAAGTGCAATTTTATTTGTGAAAAAATGGGTTTAATAGCGAAAAACAACGCCGTAATGGTTAACAACTAGTCGTAACTAGGGTGTGTCCCTTTAAGAAAAAACAGGCTTCGTAACGGGTTTTTGTGTGTTTTTTTAACGACACCACTAACGAACATTGATTAATTAGTAATACTGACTCGAAGTCATCAGAGGAAACCCGCTACATTTTTTCATTAGCAGCAAGGGATTTTTATATGCACTTTCCACAGATAGAAAAGCACATACCACGGCCTTTGACCAGTTGTGGTGCACTAGTTTGAACGAGAAAAAAACCCAACCAGTGGAATGGATCCACTGGGGTGGTTCGATCCTACGACGCAAGCACCTCAGGCGAGCGCTCAACCAACTGAGCTAAATTCTCTCCCCCCCCCCCCCCCCCCATGCTTTATAAAATCTGTTTGTAATAATGGCAGCAAATTCGGGACGGGACCCCCCCCCCCCCACACACACACACACACACACCCGTGTGGATTTAGCTCCGTCAGTAGAGCGCTCGAACGAGTTGCTTGGCGGACCTACTGGTTCTCCCCCTCCTCCCCCCCCCCCCCCCCCCCCCATTTCAACCAGTGCCCCACGATTGGTATATTGGCCGTGGTATGTTCTGACTTGTTTGTGGGAGAGTACACATAAAAGATATCTGGCTTCTAATGGAAAATTGTAGCGGGTGATCTCTGAACACGGGCGGGATGTAGCCCTGTGGTAAAGCGCTCACCTGGTGCGCGGTCGGTCTAGACAATTTCTCATTCTAGCCAGTGCACCACGTTTGGTATATCAAAGGCCGTGGTATGTTCTGACTTGTCTGTGGAGAAGTGCATATAAAAGATCTTTTCTGAGAGAGAAAAATGTAGCGGGTTTCCTTCAGACTACATATCAGAATTACCAAATGTTTGACATCCAATAGCCGATCATTAATTACTCAATATTATGTTCTAATGGTGTTGTTAAACTAATCAAAGTTTGACTTTAACAATGCTAACAAATTCATATCAGTCTCTTCAACATGAGTACTTCACGTACCTTAATTTCATTCAAGTCAGGTGGCTCAGCAAAATATAAGCATTAGCAAGCGGTACTTTTCAAAATATAATTCTTCATTTTGCTGTACATTAATTGTAAAATAAAAATACTTAAACGAGTCTGTAAACCATGCCCGCGTCTAGCTAGGGTTTATGGGGGTCGTCTTCCACCACCCCTACCATCCGAAAAAAATAAGAAATAATATTTTAAATTAAAATGTACCCCCTTTTGGTCCGGTTAAAAAACCCACCACCTCTAAAATTAATAATGTCATGATTCTTTATGTACCTCCCCACCACTATTTTACGCCAGGTACGCCCTGGTTTTGAGGCATATTGATTGTTTGTATGTACGTATGTTCGCTTACAGTTAAATATTGATTAACTTTATGCACGACCTGGTGTTGTCATCTGGTTCCAAAGTCTATAGGCCATCGATATTTACCCGCGTACAGTCAGTCCAGTTTAAACCTAACTTGAAGTGTTAAAAGTTATCTTATATTTCTACTGCATCAAAAGGACAAACTGTTATATGGAGCACAATGCCACTTGACACAGTGGCACTAGATGAAATAAAATAGAATTCATTTTTTTGCCTAGATGAAACTAATTTGTTTTACACAAACACTCACATTTATCACCAATGAAAGGACTTGTGGTATTAACTGCTCTATCAAAAGTTCGGTTCACCACGAACTTTGACCCAGCCGGATGTTATTTGGTTTAGTACTACCTCTAAAGTAGATATATAGCGATGTTTACCGAGCACAGTATTCTATAGATATGATTTAAAGTGACAGACCCTAGTTTTTAAACACACGACGTATTTTTCACTATTAAAGCCGGGGGTTTAATATTTAAAATTAGAAGTACTTACATTTTGTTATTTAGAATATTAATTTTCGTACACCTGAAGTGGTTCTGGTCATCTAGGTTTTTGTAATACCCCAAAAATAACTTTTCATAATTCTAAAAACGCACGTTTGTCTGAGGCGTAATTGTTATCGAGACAAGCTGTAGTTATTTTTAAACGGTATTCCCACGTTTAAACATCACAGACTTTTGTTTGACTGTGTTGCTTAGCTGGTTTGTAGATTGAATAAACTTAATGTCCATTTTCTCGGTCATTCCATACTAGACTTCATTTTTTCTTCTTCTATTTCTGTTGTTCTTGAAAAATCCGGGGAAGAATTCGGTGCGAACAGTGGTAACTAGTAGATCGCTCGCCTGAGGTGCAATGGGTCGCTATAGAATTATGGTATGTACTGTCCTTTCTGTAGGAGAGTGCATATAAAATATCTCTTGCTGTAAAAGGAAAATAAATGTAGCAGGTTTTCTTCAAAAGTACATGTCCGAATTATCAAGGCTTTGACACCCAACAGCCTATCATTAAGAAGTGACCTCCCCCCCCCCCCCCCCCCCCCCCCCCCCCCCCCCCCCGGATCCGCCATTGCGACGGGTAATGTTGTAACTCGTCTTGTCATACACCCCGCGTGGCGCTTAATGGTAATCACTACCTGAAACGAAAGATCTTTCGCTAATGGACAAAGCGCGCCACCCGATACTAAAATGGCCGGTTACGTCTGCGATGTGTGACACGGACATTGTCAAGGGTGACATCCGGCTCGTCCAATTCAGCTGCACGCGACTAGCGCGCGCCATCGACACCATCGCGCGAGAAGGCTCCCCGTGACAGAGAAGGCGTGGTCAGACATTCAAAATGGCTGCTGGTTGATCATTATTTATTTAAGTTGCCGGGCCAGAGGTCCTCCATCAAACGTAATCGTGCAAGTATCAGGTCTTTCTGACGCCATGTGAGTGAATGAGCGCTAAAATGGTCCTGTGGTGAACTTTTAACCAGTCTGATTAAAATCTGATCCTACTGTCTATTGGTAGAAGATCTGACATTAACCAACGTCAGACTACTGATAAAGTTAATTAATGATTGGGTTGAACGATCGAATCCCCTCGGATTTAATCCTTCCCAACCAGTACCCCACGACTGATATGTGGTATGTGCTGTCCTGTGTGTAGGAAAATGCATATAAAAGAACTTTTGCTACTAATGGAAAAATGTAGCGGGTTTCCTCTCTAAGAATGTATGTCAGAATTACCAACTGTTAGACACCCAGAAGCCGACGATTAATTAATCAATGTGCTCTAGTGGTGTCATTAAACAAAATAAACTTTACTTTAAAACTCTCATTGGGTCGATGTCGGTACTGGGACGCGAGCCCAGCATCTATCAGAGTTAATAACGATGGGTTAACCGTGTAACCAAAATGAGGTCGGTGAAACAGTTACAGGACACAGGTTCGTGTGCAGGAACTTTAGCAGAGGGGGTGGGTTATTTGGACTGTGGCGACAGAAGTTTATTGGGGGGGGGGGGGGGGTCGAGTCATACTCCCCTGGAAAATATACTGAGAAAAAAGAAAATTTGCTCGAACCCCTCCTCCCGAACACGCTTCTGGGACATAACCATGTTGGTGAAACTGTAACATGACTTAGTACTTGTTTATGCCAGGTTGTGTGTGTGTGTGTGTGTGTGTGTGTGTGTGTGTGTGTGCGTGTGTGTGTGTGTGTGTTTTTTAATTGCTGCATCGTGCGTGCGCAGTTTTAATTCATTTTAAATGAGTCCCTGGGTGGCTTAGTTTCCTTGATTAATCAGTCGTGATTTATTGATATTATGTCGACCACGATATTTCATCTGTTATCAGCGAACAGCTGTCAGCAAATGAGTTGCGCAACAGTCACTGCTGTCGATCAAGATTCACGAATGTGTGTGGGTTTTTTCCCCAGCATCTCTCTCTCTCTCTCCCCCACACACACACCAACACCAACAACAAACAAAAAACAATTATCATCGTTTTCCGTCTTCACGTGAATGCGATTTAGTTTGTGTACCAAAAGTCGTTTTGAGGAAATCTTTATAAAAGAGTCTTTAATCCTGCTAATTGAAAACTGTAGCCAATGTAGAAGAATCGGGCTTCTTTTCTAGTACTATACCAAATTTTACATGTACAGCTGCTACTCAGGGTTTGCATATACAAGATCCTTTATTGCGTTTTGGGTTGGAGTAGCCTATGTGCCGGCAGCGATGTTTCTGTCTCTGTATCTTGGCACCGGCCTCGGTGGCGTCGTGGTTAGGCCATCGGTCTACAGGCTGGTAGGTACTGGGTTCGGATCCCAGTCGAGGCATGGAATTTTTAATCCAGATACCGACTCCAAACCCCGAGTGAGTGCTCCGCAAGGCTCAATGGGTAGGTGTAAACCACTTACACCGACCAGTGATCCATAACTGGTTCAACAAAGGCCATGGTTTGTGCTATCCTGCCTGTGGGAAGCGCAAATAAAAGATCCCTTGCTGCCTGTTGTAAAAGAGTAGCCTATGTGGCGACAGTGGGTTTCCTCTATAAAAAAAAAACAGTGTCAGAATGACTTTATGTTTGACGTCCAATAGCCGATGATAAGATAAAAAATCAATGTGTTCTAGTGGCGTCGTTAAATAAAACAAACTTTACTTTACTTTCTATATCTTGGCAAAGTGTGAGAATACCATTGGGCATATTATTGTTATACCTCAAATAGCCATAGGCTTAAAACGTACAGAACTATCATTAAACAAACATTTCTTTCCTTTCCTTTCCTTTCCCAAAGACTGTGATATGTGCTGTCATAGCCATACCATCCCATGCAGTTGAACACAACTAACATTGATTGCTCTATGACGTACATATGAAATTGAGACTGATTGCCGATTTGTATTTTTGTGCTGGGGTGTCGTTAAACATTCATTCATTCATTCATTTTCACTAAAGGTGTGTTTGTGTGTGTGTGTGTGTGTGGGGGGGGGGGGGGGGTCGATCCTACCGAGCCATCCTGCTATGCTTTCTTTACATACTATTATCAACTTATTTCACTGTGGACTGTAATTAAATATACTGATTGAAAAAATATGGCATCACACAAATAGTAACAGCAAACAGTGACCTCAACCAAAACCCTAAATCCATGGTGTCAGAAGTTGTAAGTGTTACTGGCAGTCAGTTCTACACTACTGGCGTTCAATCTCGTATTACAACGTCGTGTGGAATACAAACATTACTTCGCTAGTAATGAATTACATTTGATCTACAATTACATGTGCATAGGCATACTGGCTCCCATGTTTGTAAATGGGTGGGCAGGCTGATTTTTGCCCGAATTCAACGAAAATGCCCGAATCTCGATAAACAACATTTATTCATATTGGCATTACTGCCAAGTAGCTATATAGGTAGTACTAAACCAAATAACTTCCGGCTGAATAAAAGTTCGAAATGGACCCAACTTTTAATGCAGAAGTTAACACCAAAAGTCCTGTGATTGGTGATAAATGTGAGTGTGTTAGTTGTAAAAAAATAAAATATATAGTTGCATCTGGGCCAAAATATATGCAGTTTATTTCATCTCATACCACTGTGTCAAGTAGCCTTGTGAATGAAACATGTATGGGGTACCTGTAGTAAAAAAAAGAAGAAAAAAAAGAGTACTCAAATTTTGTGCGGAACTAGGGTAGTCCTAGATGCTACCAGTTATCTCTGAAATGTGCAGCTTCACCCCATGTTTTTTTCCTGATTCACTTTATTGGTGATTGGTGAGGGGTGGTAGTTTTATATTCGCGGTGTTTATGACGATTGATACGCTGCAGGTAGGAGTTTTAGCCACATATGTTACTATTGTCGTCTATGGGTGAGGGGTGGTAGTATTTATATATGTGGTGTTTATGACGATTGATACACTGCAGGTAGGAGTTTTAGCCACATGTGTTACTATTGTCGTCTATGGGTGAGGGGTGGTAGTTTTATATCCGCGGTGTTTATAACGATTGATACGCTGCAGGTAGGAGTTTTAGCCACATGTGTTACTATTGTCGTCTATGGCTGAGGGGTGGTAGTATTATATCCGCGGTGTTTATGACGATTGATACACTGCAGGTAGGAGTTTTAGCCACATATGTTACTATTGTCGTCTATGGATGAGGGGTGGTAGTATTTATATCTGTGATGTTTATGACGATTGATACACTGCAGGTAGGAGTTTTAGCCACATGTGTTACTATTGTCGTCTATGGCTGAGGGGTGGTAGTATTATATCCGCGGTGTTTATGACGATTGATACACTGCAGGTAGGAGTTTTAGCCACATATGTTACTATTGTCGTCTATGGATGAGGGGTGGTAGTATTTATATCCGCGGTGTTTATGACGATTGATACACTGTAGGTAGGAGTTTTAGCCACATGTGTTACTATTGTCGTCTATGGCTGAGGGGTGATAATATTATATCCGCGGTGTTTATGACGATTGATACACTGCAGGTAGGAGTTTTAGCCACATATGTTACTATTGTCGTCTATGGATGAGGGGTGGTAGTATTTATATCTGTGATGTTTATGACGATTGATACACTGCAGGTAGGAGTTTTAGCCACATGTGTTACTATTGTCGTCTATGGCTGAGGGGTGGTAGTATTATATCCGCGGTGTTTATGACGATTGATACACTGCAGGTAGGAGTTTTAGCCACATGTGTTACTATTGTCGTCTATGGCTGAGGGGTGGTAGTTTTATATCCGCGGTGTTTATGACGATTGTTACGCTGCAGGTAGGAGTTTTAGCCACATGTGTTACTATTGTCGTCTATGGCTGAGGAGTGGTAGTATTATATCCGCGGTGTTTATGACGATTGATACACTGCAGGTAGGAGTTTTAGCCACATGTGTTACTATTGTCGTCTATGGCTGAGGGGTGGTAGTATTATATCCGCGGTGTTTATGACGATTGTTACGCTGCAGGTAGGAGTTTTAGCCACATGTGTTACTATTGTCGTCTATGGCTGAGGGGTGGTAGTTTTATATCCGCGGTGTTTATGACGATTGTTACGCTGCAGGTAGAGTTTTAGCCACATGTGTTACTATTGTCGTCTATGGGTGAGGGGTGGTAGTTTTATATTCGCGGTGTTTATGACGATTGTTACGCTGCAGGTAGGAGTTTTAGCCACATGTGTTACTATTGTCGTCTATGGCTGAGGGGTGGTAGTTTTATATCTGCGGTGTTTATGACGATTGTTACGCTGCAGGTAGAGTTTTAGCCACATGTGTTACTATTGTCGTCTATGGCTGAGGGGTGGTAGTTTTATATTCGCGGTGTTTATGACGATTGTTACGCTGCAGGTAGGAGTTTTAGCCACATGTGTTACTATTGTCGTCTATGGCTGAGGGGTGTAGTATTATATCCGCGGTGTTTATGACGATTGTTACGCTGCAGGTAGAGTTTTAGCCACATGTGTTACTATTGTCGTCTATGGCTGAGGGGTGGTAGTTTTATATCCGCGGTGTTTATGACGATTGTTACGCTGCAGGTAGAGTTTTAGCCACATGTGTTACTATTGTCGTCTATGGCTGAGGGGTGGTAGTTTTATATCCGCGGTGTTTATGACGATTGTTACGCTGCAGGTAGGAGTTTTAGCCACATGTGTTACTATTGTCGTCTATGGCTGAGGGGTGGTAGTTTTATATCCGCGGTGTTTATGACGATTGTTACGCTGCAGGTAGAGTTTTAGCCACATGTGTTACTATTGTCGTCTATGGCTGAGGGGTGGTAGTTTTATATTCGCGGTGTTTATGACGATTGTTACGCTGCAGGTAGGAGTTTTAGCCACATGTGTTACTATTGTCGTCTATGGCTGAGGGGTGGTAGTATTATATCCGCGGTGTTTATGACGATTGTTACGCTGCAGGTAGAGTTTTAGCCACATGTGTTACTATTGTCGTCTATGGCTGAGGGGTGGTAGTTTTATATCCGCGGTGTTTATGACGATTGTTACGCTGCAGGTAGAGTTTTAGCCACATGTGTTACTATTGTCGTCTATGGCTGAGGGGTGGTAGTTTTATATTCGCGGTGTTTATGACGATTGTTACGCTGCAGGTAGGAGTTTTAGCCACATGTGTTACTATTGTCGTCTATGGCTGAGGGGTGGTAGTTTTATATCCGCGGTGTTTATGACGATTGTTACGCTGCAGGTAGGAGTTTTAGCCACATGTGTTACTATTGTCGTCTATGGCTGAGGGGTGGTAGTTTTATATCCGCGGTGTTTATGACGATTGTTACGCTGCAGGTAGAGTTTTAGCCACATGTGTTACTATTGTCGTCTATGGCTGAGGGGTGGTAGTTTTATATCCGCGGTGTTTATGACGATTGTTACGCTGCAGGTAGAGTTTTAGCCACATGTGTTACTATTGTCGTCTATGGCTGAGGGGTGGTAGTTTTATATTCGCGGTGTTTATGACGATTGTTTCGCTGCAGGTAGAGTTTTAGCCACATGTGTTACTATTGTCGTCTATGGCTGAGGGGTGGTAGTTTTATATCCGCGGTGTTTATGACGATTGTTACGCTGCAGGTAGAGTTTTAGCCACATGTGTTACTATTGTCGTCTATGGCTGAGGGGTGGTAGTTTTATATCCGCGGTGTTTATGACGATTGTTACGCTGCAGGTAGAGTTTTAGCCACATGTGTTACTATTGTCGTCTATGGGTGAGGGGTGGTAGTTTTATATTCGCGGTGTTTATGACGATTGTTACGCTGCAGGTAGAGTTTTAGCCACATGTGTTACTATTGTCGTCTATGGCTGAGGGGTGGTAGTTTTATATCCGCGGTGTTTATGACGATTGTTACGCTGCAGGTAGAGTTTTAGCCACATGTGTTACTATTGTCGTCTATGGCTGAGGGGTGGTAGTTTTATATTCGCGGTGTTTATGACGATTGTTACGCTGCAGGTAGAGTTTTAGCCACATGTGTTACTATTGTCGTCTATGGCTGAGGGGTGGTAGTTTTATATCCGCGGTGTTTATGACGATTGTTACGCTGCAGGTAGAGTTTTAGCCACATGTGTTACTATTGTCGTCTATGGCTGAGGGGTGGTAGTTTTATATCCGCGGTGTTTATGACGATTGTTACGCTGCAGGTATGAGTTTTAGCCACATGTGTTACTATTGTCGTCTATAGGATTACACCCTAAAGGACATAGGAATACAGAAATTGCGATGCTACTAGTGCATTACATTTGGTCTACAATACCATATGTTCCCTTATTTATTTATTTATTTATTCACCGGCCTCGGTGGCGTCGTGGTTAGGCCATCGGTCTACAGGCTGGTAGGTACTGGGTTCGGATCCCAGTCGAGACATGGGATTTTAAATCCAGATGCCGACTCCAAACCCTGAGTGAGTGCTCCGCAAGGCTCAATGGGTAGGTGTAAACCACTCGCACCGACCAGTGATCCATAACTGGTTCAACAAAGGCCATGGTTTGTGCTATCCTGTCTGTGGGAAGCGCAAATAAAAGATCCCTTGCTGCTAATCGGAAAGAGTAGCCCATGTAGTGGCGACAGCGGGTTTCCTCTCAAAATCTGTGTGGTCCTTAACCATATGTCTGACGCCATATAACCGTAAAATAAAACATTTCTTTCTTTCTTTATTTTTTTATTTCCATCAGTATATATCTTATACGGGCAGTCTCTCCATCTGTCATGGTGACTCAGGTAATCTGTTTATTTATTTACCTGAGATTAATATTTCATTTACCTGCGCAGCAAAATCATACATTATTAAGTAGTTCATCTGGCTCCGATTTCATACATCCTGGCCGGGGTCGGTGGTGTCAAATTCGCGATCTTAACAACTTGATATATATCAGCTGAAAATTAATCAGAGTCTGACTCAAAGAAACATGAAATGAACTACGCGGAAACTGTCTCCAATATCATCAGGAACCGTGTGTGTGAATGTGTGTGTGTGTGTGTGTGTGTGTGTGTGTGTGTGTGTGTGTGTGTGTGTGTGTGTGTGTGTGTGTGAGAGAGAGACCTGTGTAGCCTATTGGCCTCAAGGGTACAATGGCATAGCTGTTTCACAGACCAATAGGAACTGGTGAGGGCAGGTGGTGGTGGTGGGGGCTGTACCTTCCCCACTCGAGGACGAAAATATACGGTTTTTGTCCAACTCTTATATTGATACGGTAAAACTATCGCTTGTGCCCCTCCCCACAATATAGGCTGTAAACCCCAACTAGAGGTTATACCCCCCCCCCCCCCCAACTCCAAATATAGATCCTTCGGACCTAATTAGCTCAGTCGGTAGAAGACTTTCATGTTCAGGTGCTTGGATCGTGGGATCGAAACACTACAGTGGACCCATTCTGTGATTGGGTGTTTCTCCACCCCAGCCAGTGATATGTGCTATGCTATCTGTTGGAAAATGCTTATAAAAGATCCCTTGCTGCTAATGGGGAAATGCAGCAGGGTTTTTTCTTCTTCTAACACTGTATGTCAGAATTACCAAATCTTTGACATTCAATAGCCAAAATGAATAAATCAGTGTGCTCTAGTGGTGTCGTTAAATAAAATAAACTTTAACATTTTATCATCACGATCATATTCATTCTTATCATTGCCATTACTGTCATCATCATAACCCGTCTTTTGTTTTCATTAAATATATGATTTGCTAATACTGACATTAAGATAATAAAGGCCGATCTAGCAGCTTTTGTTTATATTAACAAATATTAAAGACGAAAATGAGTTGATGTGCTTAGCACTTGAAATCGGACATTATTAACCTAGCTAAATGTAAATAAAGCCATATTTCCGGAATACTTCAGGTATTTCCGGTAGCTTTCGGAAGCGTCCGGTGTAGTTCGTTTTTTTTTCTTTTTCCTTCAGCTGAAAACGTTTAACTTTGACCAATATGACGAATAGAAATTATAATGACGAACACTCGCTGACCCTTTAGTCCGGTTAAAGCCTGGAATCGTTCAAGCCCCACTTGACTCCCGTGATCTGACCACAAAGTTCGGATTTGCCGGAGTAGTCCGAACAAATGGACGGCGATGAAAGCAAGCGCCATACTTAGAGTAAAATTGATTACTCAAATAGTGTTTGATGGCGCTAAAGCCGGTTTTCATTAAAGGTCAACCGGGGAAGTATTTGGCAAATTTATGCGTTATATGAAAACAGAAGACTGTCTAAAGTAGATATATAGAGATGTTACCGAGCAACGTATATATTTTATAGACACGATTTTTAAGTACACCATAAAAAGTTAAAACGTTTGTTTTGTTTATCGACACCACTAGAGCACTGCGGCAATTTGCTGCATGGTCGCCGTTAAAGTTGAAAGCTTGCTTTGTTTAACAACACCACTAGAGCACATCGATTTATTAATCATCGCCTATTTGATTTCAAACATTTAATAATTTTGACATATAGTCTTAGAGAGGAAACCCGCTTAATTTTTCCATTAGTAGTAAGGGATCTTTTATAATATTATGCACCATCCCATAAACAGGATAGTATATATTACGGCCTTTGATATATGAGTAGTGGTGCACTGGCTGAAACGAGAAATGGGCCCACCGATGGGGATCGATCCCAGACTGACCGCGCGCTTTACCGCTGGGCTACGTCCCGCCCAAATATGATGTAAGTAAACCATAATGAAAGGAACGAAAATGAATATTAATTTTTAACTTTTTTTCGTGCTTATATCCAATTACGGTTCAAGCACGCTGTCCTGGGCACAAACCTCAGCTATCTGGTATGTCTCTCCAGGACACAGGGTTAGTTGTTAGTGGTTAGTGAGAGACAAGAGGGTGTATCGGTCTTACACCTACCCATTGAGTCGTTAAAAACTCGCTCTGGATCGGAGCCGGTACCGGGATGCGAACCCTGTACCTACCAGCCGTATGTCAGATGGCTTAACCACGACACCACAGAGGCTGGTAAAGGAATATTAAATTGTGTTTAATGACATCTCAGTACATTTTAAGCTACGGCTATTTGTGTCAAAAATTATTAATATGGTTATATCGATATTTTGTAAATACAGTGAAGAGAGAAAACTAGATTTCGCCACACCTTACAGGGACATTCCTGAGTTTGCTGCACTTTTTAAGATGTTATCGACTGACAGAGACTTTTTAACGATTGTAATTACATATCAAATATATTTTTTCTGCATAAAATATTAGTGGCTGTATATTAAACGTGTTTCTGATCGTTCTAATATTTGCACTTGGTTAAATTTTGAAATTATTTGAAGACAAAATCCAGTTGGGGCTTCTTACAAATATTAAGACGACCAAAAACACATCGAATATACAGACACTGATATTCTAAACAAAAAAATGTATTTAATATGTACGTTTAATCGTAGAAATATTTTATTAGTCGGAAACATCTTACAATGCAGCAAACTCAAGACTGTCCCTTTAAGAACCTAATTCATAGTGCGCAATAATGAAATTACATTTAAAGGCGCAGACCTTAGTTTCAACTGGTAAAAATGGACGCTAAGTTTAGTTAATCTACAAACCTGCAACACATTTGGATACAGTTACAATAGAGTGAAAAAAGATTCTGTGACGATTAAAACGGAAAA